>NW_015387243.1:190730-209419 GCF_001527695.2 Protobothrops mucrosquamatus | reverse complement strand
CGCATAACGGTGCCTCCCACTCCTAACCCACCGAGACGCCGCAGCATGATACCGTGGTCTACAGTATCAAAAGCCGCTGAGAGGTCCAAAAGAACAAGGACAGAGGAATAACCTCTGTCCCGGGCCCTCCAGAGATCATTAACCAACGCGACCAATGCCGTTTCCGTGCTGTGTCCCGGCCTGAAGCCCGACTGGTATGAAGGTGGTGCATAGATGGAACCAATTACAGTTCTCCATCATCCGTAACGTGACTCAATATTCTGTTTCTGTTCTTTCCAACCACACCAGGAACTTCTTGCAAGACGAAAATATATTCGTTTTTATGATAATAATGGGCAGAAAGGCTATGAAGCTTTTTGTTTTTTACAAGAAACCTATTCATGTGTTGAATGAATACATCCCTTTCCTATTTATTCTAAAGCTAAATATGGTTTACAAGAAATAATACAAATCTTCCCATATGGCTGAGCAATATCCTCAGATTTTGTTACATAAGGTGCATTTTGCCTTGGGAATTCGTGGCAGGAAAGAAGACTGATCTTAGCAGGCATAAACCAGAAACAAAGCCGCAATCATTTAAATGTTCTCAAATTTTAATGACTGGCAGGCTGAATAGGTTGCCAATTAAAAAAAAATCCTTGAAGTCACAAAGGACAAAAATCATGCTAAACAGAAAACAAATAAAACACCAAAGACAGGAATGGTTTCAGTCAAACAAAACCATCTTATTTATTTTATATTTCAAATGTTGAAACTACCGACCTCACACAGAAAGCAACCTAAATAACAGTTTTAAAGCTGAACTTTTTTGAGTAAGTAGAAACATGTCTAGAATTGTTAGATCTCAAAAAAACCGGTTTGAAGTTTCCATTAATCAGGTATAATCTTGCTGTGTCTTTTGGAGGAGGTCAATTGGCTACTTAAACCCTGAGGTTTGATGCTGTCCCCAGCCTCCTGTGCGCAGCATTTTTCCAACCACAATTGCTGAGAACTGGCACTAGCCAAAGTCCCCTGACCTCCATCCATTTTCATCATCACAGAATGCACAATTATATTAATTCCAGCAGGGACCTCAATTCTTCATTAACCAGAGTTAGGAATTTTTATAAGTACCTTAGTATCCAATATTTGTTTGGATTTTTCATCTTCTAAGCACTAGGGAAGGGGGTGCATTAGAAGCCTGAAAGCTCAAGTGAAATCACGGCGCATGGGATAGAGGGCTATCTAGATCAGGAGTGTCAAACTCAATTTCATTGAGGACCGCATCAGCATTGCGGTTGCCCTCGGGGGGCGGGCGGGTATGTCCAGGGTAGGTGCGGTCTACTGGGTGGACGTGGATGGAGTGGGAGTGGCCTACCGGGTGGGCATGGCCAGCTCTACATCGTTCGCGTCAAGGGTGCCTGTGGGGGCCTGGGCAGGAGTGGGACAGATCTGAGGGTCTCTGGCAGAAGGGGGTGGGACCGGGGCAAGCGCCAAGGCATGGTCCATTTCTTCCTTCCTCACAAAGGGTACACTTCCCCAGCATGCACCCAGGGGGCGGGGCCGTTGCAGCAGGGGCTGGTTCCTCGCTGTTTCTAGACGGCCTTGTGGAGCTAAGACTGAATGCATTTCAGCATAGATGGCCACCACAAAATAGTACATTGGCTCCCGGCCGGCCTGGGACAGGGCCAAGGTAGCGGGGGCCATTGCCTCACTGTTTCCAGGATGGCTTCGCGGGCCACATGAAACCACTTCGCGGGCCGCATCCGGCCCCCGGGCCTTGTGTTTGACATGTCTGATCTAGATCTTCCTCCAACCTCTTCCATGACCCCAATTAATTCATATCAAACAGCCAGAGGGAAGGAAGGAACAGCTGGAGATGATTACTCTGGGAACACGTCTGCTTTATACTCAGTCCATTACTAGCTCATCTCTAGGCCCAACCATTCTACTTTGGAAAAAAGGATATAGGGTTGATCGGGAAAGCTAAACAGGGTCAAACCTGTTCAATATTTAGATCAGGGGTAGTCAACCTTGGCTCTTTTATGACTTGCACAGCTGGCTCAGGAATTCTAGGAGTTGAAGTCCACGAGTCATAAAAGAGCCAAGGTTGACTACCCCTGATTTAGATGGAAGACAGTCTGGATATCCTAGACTAGGACGTTAAAGAAGGCAATAACAAATCACCTGTCACTGGATGAAGCCATCAGTGGAACTTGACTCAAGGGCATCTTTCCAGCATGATGCACGGGCCAAGCCGCTAGGGGTAGGTTCTCGTGACACACCCAGTTTTGGCTTATGCTAATTAGGGGTAAAAGAGGTAAGCATATAAATAACTGCTGACAGCAATCTGCCCGTTTCTTTCTACTGCAACTAAAGTCTTGGGTACTATTGAGTGACCAGCTTGCTGGTTAGCCTATTTAAACAAACAAAAAACAAATACTGCCACCATACATGGCAGTGGGGAAAGGCCACCTTAAGTTGTCTACAGGTGGAGGAGATGTAACCAAACCAGAAATCAAACAGAATTGCTGGAGAATCAATTCTGGTTTGTGCCTAGTCTTACCACTCAGCTCAGTATCCAGATGCTAGGATTTAATTATTGTTTGTTTACTCACTGGGATTGGGCAAAACCCAAAGTCATGAACGAAGTAAATTACTTTAATGCAAACCATGGCACTGGATTGCTTTGAAGCAGAATTATAAAAATGTTCCCTATGATTTGTTCTAGAAAGCCCAAAACATTATCCTTCTCCTTCAGGATTAGATGTTAGAACTGAGGTAGGGCAGCAAAATATGTAATCCAAAAGAAAGAGAAGTGAAAGAAAAAGAAATATACCCTTGTATATTGTTGTAAACATGTGTTTGAAGGAGACATCATTTTCTACGAGCATAAAATAACAATATTGATTTTACTGTATCGCTTAATTCTAGTCTCAATTTCCTATTATTGCTATCGAAAAAGAGCAGAACAGAGATCTAATATCTGGAAAAGCCAATTCTTTAGCCAAAGGATTACCAACTGCTGAACCTCTTGCTTTATCAAATACATCTAATTGGGCATCTTATTTAAGTCACTACTTCTCTGGGTTCTAAACTAAAGACACGCAAAAATAGTATCAAAAGTCACTCAGGCACAGAAAGCGTTCACATACAATAAGGAAAATACTCTGCCGCTGATGGGTATATTAAAAAAAAAAGGACAATAAAGCACCATTGCATTTAAGGAAAATCTGTAGGTACTTTATTCACAGAAGATTAAAAAAGAAATTTGTAGCTCCAGAGGAATGAAGAAATATAGAGAAGAATGTCACTGCAGAATTAAGTGTTATTGAATATTTTTAATACAGAGACGACATGCAGAACCTACGAAAGAAAAGTATATGAGGCTATAAACAAAATCCATGGCAGTGATGTTGCCCTCATCTTAATATTCAACCATAAATGGAAGAATTCAGTAATCCTCAACTTAGTGACTGTTCAAAGTTGTGACCTACTGGAGTTATGGCCTTGCTCCGAAGCTCTGACAGTCGGTCCCAACCCCGCACTTCAGATGCTACGCAACATGGACACATTTAAAGCTATTTGCACTGTCCTGTGGCTAGGTGACTGCATTTTACATTTTTGCCAAAACCCGGAAGTTACTTCTTGTTTTTGATAAAACCGCGATAGCAAACAATGGGTTCATTTAACTGTCATGTTTGCATAACATCAGCTACATTAACGACTACCGCAAAAAAAATCATAAAATCAGGTCGGTCATGTGATCAACCTGATCTATTACCATTATTACCCGTATTAGCAACTTACCCTATAGTAATATTTCATCAATGTACAGATCCAGGCTGTATATGGTATTTGGTGGGATTACAGTACTTAAGTATACCGTACAGTTCAAAACAGAAATATAAAGAAGCTTCCAGAGATAATCCTACTGTCACCTCATATCTGAGCATTTCTGTATAGAAATTAATTTCACAAAGAAAAATTAAGTATACATCAAGCTGGTAAGTTTCAGAGTAGAGTGAAGTTATCAGAAAGGAGAGCTGGATGGAATAGAATCAGGCCTACTCTTTCCAGCACTCAACTCTGGACATAAATCACCTAACAGATTTTCTACATAGCTGTCGCTATCATATGAAATGTCATGCACTTTATGACTTGTGACCTATGCATGGAACAGCCTGAATTAGAGTTGTAAACAACAACATGCTTGGTCGCCTATAGCAATGAAACAGAAGCCCCATACTCACTATGACACTTCAGTGCCCACTATTGAGTTTAAAGAGATTAACGTCAAATAACATCATACCCAACATGAATGTAATCAGCCACACAAAAACCTATTGATGATTAAACAAAAATGCATTCTTTTTAGTGCATAAAAGTTTGCATGAACACTGCTAGTAAGATTTATAAAGTCTATTTGTATGGGGTTATCCAATGCTTTCTGAAATAGTCTAGCATTTATATACATTCACTGGTATTTCTGATAAGATTCAATAGATATTTATTTCACACGATTCAAGATTTGTAGTTTCCAATAGGAAAACAGCATTACTATGTAGAAGGTTAGTTATCTGCAAAGTAACTCTTCAAGAGAGCCACAATATTAACTCTGTTTAGCCATTTAATAAAAATTAGTCCTACTAGGATCAGGATTGGTTCTAATACACCAGCCTCTTCATCAGTGCTGTATGAACATTCTCCGTTTACTCTGTTATCCAACACTGAACTATTTAGTCACCAAATTAAAGGGATTCTAATCACAGGAAGAAGTAGAATTGCTGTATAGAAAGTTTCCCCAGAAGTTTGTGAATTGAGGGAAGCACCCTCATAATAAGAATATTAACAGCACAAAATAATCTTGACCACAGTCAATCAACTCAACACTGATCAGATTTATGTCTACATATTTCTACTTGGCGATTGGCAAGTACATTTTCCACAAAAATATTTTAGATATTAGATACAGAGTCTTCCTAGGACATTCACAACTTACGTGTGTCTTTCTCGGTCACTGCTCTCATATTCCAAGATGACAATCAGACGTGGGTAATGGCTGCAGATGTCACCATTCACATTGTGGATCAGGCTGTAGCAATAATCCCTGCTGAACAATTCAAGGCAGCATTTTTCAATGTGTTCTACCTGTATGGGTAAAAACAGTTATTACAAATGTAATGCTGCACGTCTCATAAAAGTACTTATACCAGGGGTGTCAAACTTGCAACATCACGTGACATGTCATGACGTATCGCAACTTTTTTTCCATTGCCGGCAATGGGGTGGGTGCAGTTTTGCTATGATGCATCCGGCCCGTGGGCCGACAGTTTGACACCCCTGTCTTATACATTCAAGTGCAATAGCCTTAATTTTAGATGCTTAACAACCCAAAAAAGGATGCAACTAAACACCAATATTTAATATTAAAATACAAAAAATTAAAGCATTTTCCCATGGATTTGCAAGGTAGTAGCCATATTTATTCATGAAATAGCGTTCATTTGAAATGCTTATCATTCAAAAGACTAACGTTTATTGGTAATTGGCAAGGAAACCTTTAAATAGAAATGGGTCGTTACACAAATACTAGAATAATTTCCCCACAAACATCAGGGTTCATGAGATGAAACTGGAATCTACAGTGTTAGGATGTCTGCACTGAATAGTTCCTAGCAAATTAGGGAACAATGTCCACGACTTCATACAACAACAAAAATCCCCCAGCTGCTTTTCAGTTCTCTAATTTTTTCAGGAAGCGTCAAAAAAAACAAAAAAACATAAATTTGAGGCAAACACTCCCTTAAAAACAAGAACGGCAGAACAAAAGAGAACCTTTCTATCAGGGACGTGTACGTAATAATGCAAGACCGCCTCCTACCAAACACCTCCCTTCGACCAGTCCGCTCCCACAGAGAGGGCCTCCTTAGGGTGCCGTCGGCCAGACAATGCCGGCTGGCGACCCCCAGGGGGAGAGCCTTCTCTGTGGCAGCTCCTGCCCTCTGGAATGACCTACCCCCCCCCCCCGACCTACGTACAGTTGCGGACCTGCGCCTTTTTCGCCGAGCCCTGAAGGCCCATCTATTCCGTGCGGCTGGCCTGGCGTAGTTTGATTATGTTTCAGTGGGGTTTTTTGTATGGGTGTGTTTTTAGAACAGGTCTGTTATTTAATTCGATTTTAGAACAGAAATCTGTGTATATTTATCGTGGTTTTTATTATCGCCTGTTCACCGCCCTGAGTCCCGTAAGGGAGATAGGGCGGTATATAAATTCAATAAATAATAATAATAATAATAATAATATAATAATAATATAATAATAAAAATAAAATAATAATAATAATAATAATAGTAATAATAATAATAATAAAAATAATAAAATAATAATAATAATAATAATAATAATAATAAAATAATAATAAATAATAATAAATAATAATAATAATAAATAAATAAATAAATAATAATAATAATAATAATAATAATAATAATAATAATAATAATAATAATAATAATAATAATAATAATAAAAATAGCAACAAATAAGGCGCCGCTTCTTTAATAGGTATGCAACGTGCAGACGACCACACTACTATGCAAACCTTCCTTAAATGCTCAAACTTAAATCGGCTGATCTATTTCTCTGTCCTTAAGGCTGGCTTATTGCTCCAAGTTCCCAGCTGCGGAAAAGCAACACACCCTTTCTCCGTAGGGCAGTTTTGAAAGTCCCGCTCAAGAGGCTTCCCAGGTTGGGTCTGTACGCAGCCTTGGCGACACCCGGAGCCTCCCCCGTCCCCGTCTTAAGGGGCCAATGCATGGCCCTGCCGGGAAGGCTGGTGCCACGGAGCAGTCCCGTGAAAGCCTCGCCGGCTGCTCCCGGCGCAGGCGGGACGCCTCTTCCTTCCCTCACCTTATTATTGCCGCTGCTCCCGGCGCTGCCGCCTGCTGCTCCCCCGCTTTCCCGGGCCCGGTACTGCGCCCTGGAAAACTCCAGCAGCAGCTCGCCCAAGGCGCGCTCCCCGGAGCCAGCGGCCTGCAGACAGGCGGAGCCGCTCCGGGCACTGGCCATCCGCACCTCCGCAGTCACGGGCCCGAGCCCCGGACTCTCTGCCCCAGCGCCTCCGCCATCCCCAAGCTCCTTCCGCTTCCGGACAGGCGACGATGACGCCATTAGAAGGCGACAGGACCTTCCCCGCGAGCCCGCCTGGAGGGAACTCGAAAGCGCCCTCCCGTTCGCCGCCGCCGCCGCCACCCCTTTACAGATGACAGGGGAGGGCGTGGCTGGGTCTCTGGTGGGCGTGGCTGGAAGTTTGGAATCCTCCAGAAATGTGAGGGTGGGGTGAGACTGGGACTGTGTTGTAGCAGAGCCTAGGACCCTATTTCTGGCTGGGGAATTATGGGATATCCACACACCTTAAATGTCTATGGCAGTGTTTCTCAACCTTGACAATTTTAAGGCATGTGGACTTCAACTCCCAGAATTCCACAGCCAGCAATGCTGGCTGTGGAATTCTGGGAGTTGAAGTCCACATGCCTTAAAATTGTCAAGGTTGAGAAACACTGGTCTGTGGCAGGGGGTCTTCAAACTTGGTCCTTTTATGACTTGTGGACTTCAACTCCCAGAATTCCTCAGCCAGCATGCCTGGCTGAGGAATTCTGGAAGTTGAAGTCCACAAGCTGAGGAATCCTGGGAGTTGAAGTCCACAAGTCATAAAAGGGCCAAGTTTGAAGACCCCTGGTGTATGGAAATTCCCAGTCATCCATGTCATGGATGTCCCAAAGGTGCTTTTTCAAGAGGCAACTGGACCTTCTTGTTTTCTTTGAAGACGTTTCGTTTCTCTGAGCTGAAGAAGCTTCTTGGATAAGAAGCTAAAGGTCTTCAAAGAAAAACAAGAAAGTCCAGTTGCCTCTTGAAAAAGCACCTTTGGGACACACAGTTTAAAGCCACTAAGGTTGAGAAGGGCTGATGCCATGGTCTAGCTAGCCTACACACCATATTATCCTGAAAGCTGAGTTTCTATAATGACCTGATGCCCCATTGCAGCTTAATCTAACATGGTTTGTTATGCTATCCCCAGCCAGAGAGAAGTCAAATATTTAAAAAAAGAGATGCAAGGGAATTGGATGCAGGTTATTTTAATGCAGGGAGGGGAAAGCTATGAGATGTCACCATCCTAACATCTCTCAACAGGTTCAGAATCTGTGTGGCCAATGGTGCAAAATACTGAGAGGTGAAATTCAGCGACATGTGGAAAGTCATAAATGGCTCTGCATCCTTCAGGGTCATTTCTTCATCTGTTACTGTTACTTCATTCTGTTAACTTCAGTTGCTGACTACGATAGCAGAGGCACTCAGTTCCAAGGCTGTTTGATAATGAGCGGGTAGTAGATTATAGAAGAATAACAATGTTATATTAATGGAGAGATGAATTATTGGAAGATTAGCTTGGCTTACTTTGCTATTGCTAACTTTGTGGGTGTGCCTTCAAGTCACTTTAACTCCTTATCAACTGCCTGGACTAGACCTTGCAGTTTTCCTGGCAACGTTAGCCATTGTCTCCTTCCTAAGATTGAGAGAGAGGGACTGGCCCACCTCACCCAGCTGGCATTAGGCTTAAGGCTGGCACTAGAACTCACAATCTCCCAAGTTTGTAGCCTGGTGTCGTCTATGGAGATTCTCAGTCATCCAGATCACAGTTATCCCAAAGATGCTTTTTCCCAAGGCAAATGGACTTTCTTGTTTTTCTTCGAAGACGTTTCACTTCTCATCCAAGAAGCTTCTTCAGCTCTAACTGGATGGTGGTGTTGGAAGGAAAAGTCTTCATCCTGGTTCAGTCCAAGCCGGAGATAAACAACATGGCGACTGCTTTAGAAAGAAGGTTGCAGTTTATTGAAGAGGAGAGCCAGATAGAAAGATGGTTCTGGCAGGAAAGAGGGAAAAAAGGGCCGAGCACATGTAGGAAGTGGGTTTTTATACCCTCTGGAGCCTTTTGTTTTGAGTTGCTTCCTGTTCCTGTGGCATGAACTTTGACCTGAGTCTGAGTGTGCTTTTCTGATAGTCTGATGGTGATGGGTTAATCCTGTTATGACCAAAGGTCATATCCTGCTTCCCTGAGGCTGGGGCTGATGACTCTTAGAGTTTGGATGGGGTATGTAGATTTTAGGTCTTTGTCTTCTTAATCTCCTAGCTCTCTGGATTTACATCTGCATATCTATAAGAGCTGGTTTCTGCTTGGGGAAGGAAGACTAGGGGCTATTAAGAAAACTGGGCATACTTTCCTGCCTCTTTAAGATCCTTTGAGGAAATATATTTTTTTCTGCCCTTTTAATATTTCCTTCTCTGGGGGGGCTGACTTCCCACAGTGGGGAATGGAAGCCTGGTGTTCTAAGTACTACTGGAGCAAACTGGCTCTACCTGCAAACTAGCTAGAAACAAAACCTTGATGAATATCCCATTTGGCCTGCTTGCATTGCAACCACTAGATGGTGCGCAAGAACCACTTTGTTGTCTTTCCATTCCTTGAACGAGCATCTTGGTGAACAGCCCTCTTCTAATGGGTTTCTATACAGTCTCTGCTACCCTTCCACAGGAGGGCTGATGCAGCTTACATTGTAAGCTGGAACGTCCCTGGATCAAATATCACCAGTAATGCCAGGGTACCCCTGTTAGCTGCCCAGCTTCTTTGTTTGCCATCCTCTGCACCATCCCGAAAGCATCACCTATAACAGTGGGTCTCAACCTTTTTAATGCCGCGACCCCCAACCGGTCGTAAGTCGAGGACTAAATCAGTCATAAGTCGAGGACTAAACCAGTCGTAAGTCGAGGACTACCCAACCGGTCGTAAGTCGAGGACTTTCCCTGCCCGGGAGCGCCGTGCATGCGTGGTTCCGCCCCCTGCGCCGGCCGAGGCGTAGCTGCCAAGCGGCAGAGACGGAGCAGGCCGACCACCAGCTGGCCCAGCTCAAGGGAGGTAAGGCACCCGCCGGAAAAGGGGGAAAAAAATGGCGGACAGCCTTGCTTGGCGACCCCCGTGAAATGGTCGATCGACCCCAAATGGGGTCGCGACCCATAGGTTGAGAACCGCTGACTTATAAGAACTCTTGGATCTACCTCAAGTGATCTCTAAATGCTAAGTGGTAATGATATAAAACTGCACTGCAAATTGAAATGTGCTGTGTCTCTCATTATCTGCAGACTGTGAAATAGGAGAGAGGCACTCTCAGCATGCCCATATCATAGATCATATTCAGTGACCTGAATAATGCCGTGATGCTCTTCAGCTGAAAACGTTACCAGTGACTGCGTAAAATACAGTTGCTAAGAAAACGACAGTGTGACATGTGAGTTTTAGTGGCCTGGCTTGGCTGCTGTGGTGCAGGCATGAGTCAGTAGGAAGGAAAAGAGGAGAAGAAGCTCTGGTGTAGCCTTGGAGTGCTAAGGGACGGTTGCTGGAATTGGGTATGTCTAGTTTAATGAAGAGAAGGACGAGGGGGGACATGATAGCAGTGTTCCAATATCTCAGGGGCTGCCACAAAGAAGAGGGAGTCAAGCTATTCCCCAAGGCGCCTGAAGGCAGGACAAGAAGCAATGGATGGAAACTAATCAAGGAGAGAAGCAACCTAGAACTAAGGAGAAACTTCCTGACAGTTAGAACAATTAACCAGTGGAACAACTTGCCTCCAGAAGCGGTGAAGGCTCCAACACTGGAAGTTTTTAAGAAGAGACTGGACAACCATTTGTCTGAAATAGTATAGGTCAGTGGTGGTGAACCTACGGCACGGGTGCCAGAGGCGGCACTCAGAGCCCTCTCTGTGGGCACGCGCGCCGTCGCCCCAGTCCTAGGCCTTCAGCTGGGTTTTATAAAATCTTTTCGCTTTAGGCCTCCGCTGCCGTGTACAAAAAAAAAAGGTTCAATCAATCAGTCAATTTCAACTTCTCGCAGGAAAAAAAAAAGATCTTGCAAAGTTGGAATTGATTGATTGAACTTTTTAATCCCACCCAGTCTGCCGTTACCACCGCAGCCACGCCCCACCCAATGGACCACACCCAGCCAATGGGCCACGCCCACCCGGCACCCGACGATGCATAAGTGGGTTTTGGGTTGCAGTTTGGACACTCGGTCTCTAAAAGGTTCGCCATCACTGGTATAGGGCTTCCTGCCTGGGCAGGGGATGGTGGACTAGATGACCTCCAAGGTCCCTTCCAACTTTATTATTATTATTATTATTATTATTATTATTATTATTATTATTATTATTATTATTATTATTATTATTATTATTATTATTATAACCAGGTCAATTGTGGGGCAGAGATAGGCAGCATCCCTGTTGGTCAAGCCTTGTACATAGGTGTTGGGCGGTGGGGGGGGGAGAAGGAACCCTGTCTTAGTTGCTGAGGGAGCTGCTCGTGGGCTGGCCTGTGAAGGGGAAAGAGCCCCTGCCACATTTTAGCAAATGTCGCAGAACATAACTGTTGGAGACCCTCTGTTACTAGATGTTTTGACTAGAGAGAAACAACCTAGAAAGTGTGTGTGTGTGTGTGTGTGTGTGTGTGTGTGTGTAGTTGCAATTTCCTGGCCCTGGAAAGGTAAAGAGGATGAAGAAATTGGTGTAAGTCTTCTCCTTGGCAGAAGAGAAATGAAACCTCAGGCAGAAGGATGAACTACACCTCTAGCTGGAGGGAGGCAGGGAAGGAGGGAGACAGCTGATCGCAGACTGACGCTTGGAGTCTTTGGGGAAGCCCCAGATCAGGAATGGCTGGGCAGAAACCCCCAGAGGGAGGCGCGTCATGCAGTCACGATGCAGAGGGTGGACTGACGAGATCCGGGAAGACAAGACACGCTAAGCACACCACTGCAGTAATACAGCCCATTCCCTCTCTATCTCCATGAAAAATTGCAAGGTGGCGGAGGACGTGTGTGTGTGTGTGGGGGGGGAAATGGTAGTTTAGCAACAGGGGTGGCTATTTGCGAATAGCCCTGAAAAAGAGGCACAAAGAAAGTGACGCCTTTGTACATAGACGCTCCTGCTTGTTGTAAATAGTTGTATGCAGTAAGCGAATAATAAAGTCTCCACTGTCTCTGTTATGTTGCGATGTCCTCCTTCGTGACAAAAGCACACCCAGCTGCCACAGAACCCAGGGTCACATTGTTAACAGTGCATACGTTCCTGTCCATGACCGAGGGCCCTAATCCCTTTTTTTCCTGCTTCAGGAAAACGAGACGGGCACAGGAGAGCTCTTTGGCTTGTCTTCTAGCGTTTTTCAGCAGCTTCTTCCGAATTCTCTTTTTTCTCACCCATCTTGTTTGCAGCTCTAGGGATCACCACATTCCCTGGGATCCATCTCTCCAGCGTTGTTTGAGGATCGGTTGCAGAATCTGCACCAAATGCGTCTCCATTCTTAATGTGCTGGGGATGAGTTAGCTCTGTCACCAGCTTGTCTTGTATGGAATAGAGAAGTACTCTTTTCATATGAGAATTGTACGTGCAGTGTCTCAAAGCCTGGGCTTGCAAGGAGGAGATGGTGAGTTCTATTCCTGCCTTAGGCATGAAAGCTAACTGGGTGATTTTTAGGCCAATCATTAAGAGACTGTGAGCTCTAGTCCGTCTTGGGCATAAAAGCCAGCTGGAAGATGTTCAGCCAGTCATTCTCTCAGCCCAACTCACGTCACAGGGCTGCTGTGGGGAGGAGGAGGAGGAGGAGGGGGAGGAGGGGGGGGGGGGGGGGGGGGGGGGGGGGGGGGGGGGGGGGGGGGGGGGGGAGGAGGAGGAGGAGGAGGAGGAGGAGGAAGAAGAAGAAGAAGAAGAAGAAGAAGAAGAAGAAGAAGAAGAAGAAGAAGAAGAAGAAGAAGAAGAAGAAGAAGAAGAAGAAGAAGAAGAAGAAGAAGAAGAAGAAGAAGAAGAAGAAGATTTGCTGCCTTGATTTATTTTCTGCTTTCATTATTTTTATAAATAAATAAATAGAAAAATGAGGATCTGTATAAGTTATCTTTGGCAAAACAAGGACAAAGGGGAGAGGAAAGGAGAAACTAAGAAAGCAACAGCAAGAAGGGAAAGGGATTAAGGTTGATCAAAGGTCACTTGACAAACTAACACAGTTAGCCTTACTTCCACCCTCCACCACATTCCGTGGCTACAAGGAAGGGAAGAAAACAGGAAATGTCGGGGAGATGGTTGGGGACAGCAGAGAGGCAGATTAAGGAAAGCTTGAGGTCCCACAGCACTGAAAAATATTTTTTTAAATACGTTATTAAAGTGTATTGTGTGTAAAATACAAATATAAACAAAATTTTAAAAAAATTAAGGATGAAGAGGAATGCAGAAGGAAAGAAAATAAGTAGTGACTTCTGACTTTTTTCAGTGCAGCAGAGTGCAAGAAACATTACAACCTCAACCTTTTTGTTAAATTCAAAGTCAACATTTTTTTTCAGTTTTGAGTAGAAAGTCCAAGGTAGTTTTCAAATGAAAACTAAATTAGATCAATTTTTGCTTTAATTTAAAGCAGTCAGTTTTGCCATCTCTGGCAACTCTATCACCTTTAAAATCTATTCTTCCAATGTGGGAATTAATGTGTCTTTCCATTTTTGTGCATATAAGATTCTCGCCACTGTCGGCATATATAATAACGTTCTGAATTTTATTTCAAACTAGCATTAAAGAATAATTTTAACAAAACAATAATAAAAATAGTGAAGGCTGTTTTATAATTATCTATAACTCCAGGCCTATATTTGCCCCAAATACAAAGAAATGGTAATCATCTATATAAATAAAAATGTAAATGTTTGTTTGTTCAAAATCTTAAATCTCTGAAAGTTCTTCACCGATTGCTTTGAAATTTTGACACAACGTTGCATTCGAATACGTGCGTGTTTTTATATACCTACTATTATATAGATGTCACACCTGTGACAGGTAAAAATATGCTTTTTTTGAAAAACAGCGCCATCTGTTGGACGTAAAAGCATACCCATTACACATTAAACACATTACAAACGTGCGCTTTCTCTTTTCTTTCTTTTCCATTTAACCAGACTGAGCCACAGCAACGCGTGGCCGGGTACAGCTAGTTATCTAATAAAAAGAGATAGTTTATAAAAACTCTTTGCTTGCATTAGAACTAATTTTAAATGAAACACAAAACAACTTGCATTATGTCTGGTTTGCATTTCAGACCAAACTGAAACCACTTTTTTTTGATGAATTTTGGAAAGTAAACTCTTTATTGATGTTCAGGAGTTATGAAGCTGATGACATTTTGTGCAGAAAACTGTCTTGCAGCATTATTGTCTAGGGATCATTTTGAGTCTGTTTCACCTGATAAAAATGACCTTTTTTTCTAAAGCGGTTTGTTGCCACTGGACTCACGATCTTGGTTCTGCATTTGGGAAAGCAGATGAATTGTTTTATTTCATGATAACTTGATCTGGATGGCATCAACATCCCATGGACACTTTTGCTTGAATTGACCATGGAAGTCCCCAACAAGGTTAATGTTTACATGTTCAGGTGCTCTTTCATCCAAAGTTTACATTTTCACACAACTGTTTTCTGCAGCATCTAAACAAACCAAAATAAAAAAATCTGTGCAGCATTTGTATGTATAATTGCTCTTTAATTGACTCCAAATGACAGAGGACTTCACTCAAAGGACTTCTCCAACACCAGCATTCAAAAGCATCAATACTCTTTCTATTCCTGCTTCTTCAAAGTCCAGGTTTCGCTCCCATAGAATGTCATGGCCTGTACTATTCTGATTTTTGTAAATATAGACACACAGTAGCATTTGATCCCCAAATTGATTTCCAAGGCCCTAATGCTCTATCAAGTATTAGCCTGATAGACAGGGATGAATAGATGATATAGATAGATAGATAGATAGATAGATAGATAGAGAGAGAGAGAGAGAGAGAGAGAGAGAGAGAGAATAGACAGGGATGAATAGATGATATAGAAAGATAGATAGATAGATAGATAGATAGATAGATAGATAGATAGATAGAAAGATAGATAGATAGATAGATAGAGAGAGAGAGAGAGAGAGAGAGAGAGAGATATCAGTGGGTGGGTGGGTGGATAGGTAGATAGATAGATAGATAGATAGATAGATAGATAGATAGATAGATAGATAGATAGATAGATAGATAAATAGATAGATAGATAGATAGATAGATAGATACTAATGCTCTACCAAGTATTAGCCTGATAGACAGGGATGAATAGATGATATAGATAGATAGATAGATAGATAGATAGATAGATAGATAGATAGAGAGAGAGAGAGAGAGAGAGAGAGAGAGAGAGAGAGAGAGAGAGAATCGGTGGGTGGGTGGGTGGGTGGATAGGTAGGTAGATAGAGATAGATAAATAGATAGGCAGACAGACAGACAGACAGACAGATAGATAGATAGAGCCAGGGCTTTTTTTGTCATAGAATGCCCAGAACAGAGTTCTGGCACCTTTTTTGGAAGGAACCTTGTAGGGTAGGCAAGGCGGGTTGTATGACGTGTGAGTTCTGGCACCTTTTCTTTTTACAAAAAAAGCACTGGATAGCACCCCTATGGAAATCCGGCTTGCTGAGCTTCAGCCAAGGTCAGTTGAGAGCCGCAGCCCGGAGCCACGCACAGCCCCGGGCATTTCTTTTACGGGCATGGTGGAGCCTCAGCACCAGGCTGGACCTCAGGAGGCTCCTCAGCACAGAGCAGCTGCAGCAGCTGCAGGTAAATGCAGCTGCAGCAGCTCCAGCCCCTCCCCGGATGCAAAGGGGCACTTTTCAGGTTCCAGCCCCATCGCTGCACTGACCTGTGGGCGAAAACGGGCCTTGCTCTCCAGACGAGAGCCGAGCCCAGCAACCGGAGGGCAGCCATGAGAGCGGCGGGAAGAGCAGGCGGGGCCTTGCCAGGGAGGGCCTCCCCACGCCCTCTAGCAGTGGTCGGAGCAAGGACGCACAGCTGCCAATCTTGCCCTGCTCACCTTGCCCATTCTTATTCCCCCCTCTCAAAAGGCGGTGCTGTAAACTTTACGGCTTTCTGCAAGCAAGTGAGATGAGCAGGAGCACGAGATCGGCGTTTCTGAGCACACGCCGATTCGCGCCCCTGCCCCTGCCCATCTTGCTCGCTTGCCGGTGCCCACAATCTGCCCGGCCTCCCCTCTGCCTGCTTTGCGCAGCTCCTCCTGGGGCCCCCGCACCCGCCGTTAACCCTCCCGCCACCATGCAGGGTAAAGTTGGCGCCCCCGCCCAGATGCCCTCGCCTCCCCCAAGCATTTTTTTACTCACCTGCTTTCAACACAGCAAAGGCTGAGAAGGAAGGAGAAAGGGAATGCTGCTGAAAGCAGGTGAGTAAAAAAACGCTTGGGGGAGGTGAGGGCATCTGGGTGGGGGCGGGAGGGAGACCCAGGCAATGCGTCATGCAGCTCCAGCGGAATCTCCACTGAAGACTGCTTGAGTCTGCCTGCTACCCCCAAGGCCACTGCCAATCAGCTGGAGCTGCGCGCTTTGATCCTGGGCTCTCAGTAGGACCCAGGCAACGTGCAGTTCCAGCTGACTTTGCCACAAGCCTGTGTGGCGCTGCTTCCGCTTCAACTCATCCACTTTTACACTTTTTTTTTTACATTTTTAAAAATATTTTTTTAACATTTTTTTTTACATTTTTTTTCAACCCGTCCTACGCGTACCACCAGCCAGGTGCTCGCGTACCACTGGTGGTACGCGTACCACCGGTTGAAAAGCCATGCTTTAGAGCACTCTGTGGACAGTTTACAATGTCAGCATATTGCCCCCCAACAATCTGGGACCTCACAAGGATGGAAGGCTGAGTCAATCTTGAGCTCTATCGGGATCAAACTCCAGGCTATGGGCAGAGTTTGCCTGCAATACTGTATTCTAACCACTGGGCCACCAGTGGTATAGAATAGGGGGGGAAATCATTTTTGCAATGCTGGCTAACTACTATTGATAGAATTGTCCTTTGTGAATTTGTCTGCCTGTCTTTTAAAGCCATCAAAACTAGTGAATATCATGGGTTCTCATAAAAGGGATCCAGCAGATAATACACTGTATCAAAACCATTTTTTTGGTCTATTGAGATTCTCAAGTCATCCAGATCTTGAGTGTCCCAAAGGGTGCTTTTTTCAAAAGGCAACTGCACTTTCTTTGTTTTTCCTTAAAAAGGTTTCATTTCTCATCCAAGAAGCTTCTTCAGTTCTGAACTGAATGATGAGAAGTGAACGTGAAGGATGAGAAGAGAAACCGTATTCAAGGAAAAACAAAAGAAAGTCCAGTTGCCTTTTGGAAAAGCACCTTTGGGAGCTTTCTTTGTTCTTTCAGAAATGTCTAAATACATAGATTCACTGGATGGTCCCAGGGTCTATTAATATAAGAAGGGGGGAAGATCATATCTCTGTGCAGTCTGTACATAATTGCGTAAACCTTAATCACATTCCCTTTCCTCCAGTCAGCTCATCAAAATTCTCTCAGTTGGCCAATAAATGCAATAAATGAATGAATCGATCAATCAAAATTACAATATGCACCAGCACAATCCAAGTTCTAGGAGAACATGAGCTGAATCCTATGAGGAATATTAATTATTTTATACAATGTATTCTGCTTCTGCTAGTTATGAAAAAGGACAGTGGCTCAAAAACTATTTCCTCTACTTCTGATCATTTATTCCCAGTCCTTCCGCCCTGGGTGTTTTGCAGCATATTGCAATTTGGCTACACGGAGAAAAGCTCTTTACACCACATTGTATTTCTGTTTATACAGGTAGTCCTCAACTTATCACCACAACTGAGCCCAAAATTTGTGTTGCTAAGTGAGATTTGTTAAGTGGCCTTTGTCCCATTTTACAGCTTTTCTTAAGTTGAATCACTGCAGCTGTTAAGTTAGTGATGTGGTTGTTAACCCAGTCTGGATTCCCCCAGTGACTTTGCTTGTGAGAAGTCACAAAAGAGGATCACATGACCCTGGGACACTGCAACCGTCATAAATATGAGTCAGTGGCCAAGCGTCTGAGTTTTGGTCCCTTGACTGTGGGGATGCCGCAACGGTCATAATTGTGAAAAACAGTCATAAGTCACTTTTTTTCAGTGCCATTGTAACTTTGAACGGTCACTAGACAAACTGTTGTAAGTTGAGGACTACCTATACTAGATCTGGAGATCGGGGCCTCTGTCACATCCTGCTGGCCTCTGGCATCTGCTCAAGCAGAGATTCTCAGGAGCAGATGCCAGAGGCCAGCATGATGTGACGGAGGCTCTAGACTTCTGAGACTCTAGAAAGAGTACAGAGAAGAGCAACAAAGATGATTAGGGGACTGGAGGCTAAAGCATAAAAGGAACGGTTGCTGGAATTGGGTATGTCTAGTTTAACGAAGAGAAGGACGAGGGGGGACATGATAGCAGTGTTCCAATATCTCAGGGGCTGCCACAAAGAAGAGGGAGTCAAGCTATTTTCCAAAGCGCCTGAAGGCAGGACAAGAAGCAATGGGTGGAAACTAATCAATGAGAGAAGCAACCTAGAACTAAGGAGAAACTTCCTGACAGTTAGAACAATTAACCAGTGGAACAACCTGCCTCCAGAAGCGGTGAATGCTCCAACACTGGAAGTTTTTAAGAAGAGACTGGACAGCCATTTGTCTGAAATGGTGTAGGGTTCCTGCCTGAGCAGGGGGTTGGACTCGATGACCTCCAAGGTCCCTTCCA
>NW_015387243.1:141614-190630 GCF_001527695.2 Protobothrops mucrosquamatus | reverse complement strand
TCCAGCATTGTTGACAGAGCAGGATCCTCTGCAGATAAGAGTGGGTGAGTTATCCTCATCACGGTCCCTTTTTCAGAGATATGAAAGACTTTTTCAGAAGCTTCTGTCTGAAGAAGGAAAGAGAAGGCAATATTGCTTTCTGCTAAATTAATTCAGCAGCTTTAAAACTGCCCTCTGAAATGATTCTGAGATTCATTACGGGCTTCTGTTTGGATTTTCTCTTGTTTTTCTCTCTGTCCCCAATACATATTAGCAATCACTCGTGTGTATCCCAGCAACAGCACATGTCCTGAATGCGATTATTAAAACCCCGGATCCGCATATTAGTTGGGTCTCATACTTTTGTTAATTTGTAGCAAGAACTCTGGCTGAATGGTACGTAGCATCAATTCCACAAGAGGGAGGAATAAATTGCTTATGATTATGAGTATCCTATTCAAATATGAACCTTTCAAAAGCCAGCCAGGATTAGTTGAATTGCAACTGGCTCTTTAATAGTCTTGTTGATGCTGCTAAAATGAATCCTTGGGAATGTAATGTTATTATATTTTTCTTTCATTTCTGTTAGCTTTAGTTAATACACTCGCGCAATGAAGGAGATTGTTGATATGCAATTTAGAACTGCAGCAAAATATTGCACTGTATTCTCGCCCTCTTAATGGACTGGGCTACTACAGGGCAGTTAGCCATGTCTGGAATACTATAAAACTGTTTTTCCTTCAAAATGTTGGAGATGCTGTAAGCCAGCCTCATTTTACTGAACTTCATAAGCCAGAATTCACAGCTAGTGCTGCCAATTCCTCAACCTTTTTTTTGCAATGTTCCACTACTGAACCGCTCTTACAGTTAAGAGATTTTTTTTTCCTGATGCTCAACCAAAATGTACTTTGCTTAATGACCGGCCACTTAAAGCAACCATTTAAAGTCATAACAGAGCTCCCCAGAGCAATTACAATTCAGTTCTGGGGTTCTGAAGGCCGTCCCCATCGCCCAGCGGTCACGTGATCACATTTTGGGTGTTTGGCAGCCAGTTTGCATTTATGACCCTTTGCAGCATCCCACAGTCATGTGAATGCAATTGTTGGCATTTGTTGTCAGTTTCTGGCAAAAAAAACCCCCCACCCATTGAAGAAAATGGGTCGGTTTACTGACTGCTGCATTTGCTTAGTGACTGCAGTGTTTACTTAAAAGGTTAAGGAACCCTAGATCAGGAAGAAGGTCTTGAGAATAACAGCTGTCAGTCAGTGGATAGTCATCACATGGAATGGTTTCTTTCCCTTCACTGGAAGTTTTCAAACTGGGGATGATGTAGTGCAAGGGTGTCAAACTCAATTTCATTGAGGGCCGCATCAGCATTGCGGTTGCCCTCGGGGGGGGGGTGGCCAGGGTGGGTGCAGCCTACTGGGTGGGTGTGGAGTGGGTGTGGCCTACTGGGTGGGCATGGCCAGCTCTACATTGTTTGCGTCAAGGGTGCCTGTGCGGGCCTGGGCAGGAGTGGGACAGATCTGAGGGTCTCTGGCAGAAGGGGGTGGGACCAGGGCAAGCGCCAAGGCATGGTCCATTTCTTCATTCCTCACAAAGGGTGACACCTCCAGAGCATGCACCCAGGGGGCGGGGCCGACGCAGCAGGGGCTGGTTCCTTGCTGTTTCTAGATGGCCTTGTGGAGCTAAGACTGAATGTGTTTCAGCATAGATGGCCACCACAAAATTGTACATTGGCTCCCGGCCGGCCTGAGCTAGGGCCAAGGCAGCGGGGCCGTTCCCTCACTGTTTCCAGGATGGCTTCGCGGGCCACATGAAACCACTTCGCGGGCCGCACCCGGCCCCCGGGCCTTGTGTTTGACATGTCTGATGTAGTGAATCCTGCAGTGAGCAGGGAGTCCCTTTCAACTCTACAATTCTAACTAGTGTTCGGGTCGAAAAGGGTCAGTATTTCCAATTTCATCTTAGCATATATAAAAAGTACATATGTATGTTTTGAGGGGGTGGTATTTAGAAATCCACAAATCACATTTCTGGTCATTCATATAATGAGGGTTTGAAGTTATCTTTATGTTTCTATTTTTCATAAATGGTTAATCACACTGCCATTGATAATTGCATCCAGTCTACAATCACACATTTAAACTGTAGCTTCATTGCTGGCTTGATGTTTAGATTTTCTTTGTTTTCCTCGATTCTTTAATCTTTAATTTTTAAAAAAATATCTAACAAAGGGTTCCGAAAAACTGAGAGGCTTATTAGCTAAGAGGTTTACTAGCTAAGATGCAGAAGTGGGGTATGTTAATCATCCAGAGCCTATTAAAATGTTTAATATCAGTCAAATTGAAGCAAATGTCCTAGTTCAGTGGTGGCGAACCTATGGCACGGTGCCATAGGTGGCACTCAGAGCCCTCTCTGTGGGCACGTGCACCATCACCCCAGCCCTGCCTCCCCCCACGGCCCCCTCATCAGCAGCCCCCCCCAGAGGAGAGTCGCCTCCAGGCATGGAGCAGTGCAGCCAAGCACATGGCAGCTGGGCAGCAGGGACAACACTCCGCTCTCGCGCCCCGTCGCGCGCAGATGATGCGGGGCGTGGGTAGAGGGCGTGGCCACCATGGCACTGCAGGGCCGCCTGAGCGATCTGTGGTGGGCCGTGGAGGTGGTGGGTGGCCTGGCAGGTGGGGCGATGGGGGCTGGGCGGGTTTTGGGCACTCGGTCTCTAAAAGGTTCGCAATCACTGTCCTAGTTTATCCATGATCTTATCTTTATCTCTCCTGAATGGAGGTGAGACTTGTGTGTCCCTCCTGGTGTAACCATTGCCCCTCACCATTGGCCATGCCAACTGAGGTTGCTGGGAGTTGAGAATTCGGCAACATTTAGAGAGCCAGGAGATGCTCCTTCATGCTCCAGAGGGAATCCGATTCCTGAGAGATCAGATGTACTCCAGCTTCAGCAATCTCTGGCCTTCCTCATCCAGTTTCAAATCCTGCAGATCTGACTCTTTTTTTCCCCTGATGGTGCTCTTGAATTTAGCTCACCATTCTGACCTTTTCCCTGGACTGACCAGGGAAAGGCATTTTCCTTTGAAATCTTGAGATCTTAATTTTTTTTTAAGAAAGCAGAAATTGACTTCTGAATTGAGACTGTAGAGCAGTGGTGGCGAACCTATGGCACGGGTGCCAGAGGCGGCACTCAGAGCCCTCCCTGTGGGCACACACGTGTTGTTGCCCCAGCCTTGCCTCCCCCCACGACCCCCCCTCCTCTCCAGCAGCCCCCTGAAGGAGAGTTGCCCTCGAGCGTGGCCCACACGGAGCAGCACAGCCAAGGACATGGCAGCCAGGCAGCGTAGACAAGACTCTGCCCTCACGCAGTTGATGTTGCAGGGCGCGGGCAGAGGGTGTGGCCGCCATAGCGCTGCTGGGCGGCCTGGGCGTTCTGCGGCGGGCCCTGGAGGTGGTGAGTGGTCCTGTGGACAGGCAGGGGGGAGATGGGGGGCCAGAGCAGGGGCGGGGTAGTGGGGCGGAGCAGGGGCGGGCCAGTTTTGGGGCACTCGGTCTCTAAAAGGTTCGCCATCACTGCTGTAGAGACTACAGGATCGAGTCCAACTTCTGGAACTGAAGCTTGTTTCTGTCACATTGGGACAGAGTCCTTAAAGTAACCCCCCCTCTGATGCTCCCCAGAGATGCTGGACTGCATTTCCCATTAGGCTGGGATTGGGTTCTATAGCCCAGCAGACGCCACTTCCATCAGGGTCAGCTTGGAGAACGGGAATCAAATGGGCGAAGGATCTCCCTCCTTCCTTCAACAGCTGGAAGAAGAGGGAGGGAGATGAAAAGAACCACCAGCGGGATAACCTGGGGAAGCCCCGGGGCTCCCCGAGGAAATTCCTCTTCCTGTTGCTGGATGAAGGCTGGCTCGGAGCAGCTGCGGAGGTGGAGGTCTCCCCTCCCTCCCTCCTTGGCTTCCACCTTCCTTCTGCGCCTCTCTCCGCCGCGGCTTCTTCTCGGGGCCCGCCGCTTGCGGATTTCTTGTCTGGGCTGCAAACATTCCACGTTCCATCGAGCGCTCCGCTGCAAACATTCGGACGGCCGAAGAGAAACGGAGAGTTTGCTGCCCTCTAGCGGCCGTCCCTATTTTGGTAAACCAGACAAGGTCGCCGTTCGGGCTCGTCCCGGGCGGGGGCGAAGAGCCCGCGGCCAAGGGGAACCCGGCAGGCTCCCCCCGCCTCCGCTGCCCCTCCGCCGCCACAGCCTCGGGGGGCCCGGGGGAAACAGAAGCCGGCCGGGGGGCCTCCGGCTCCCTTGACCTGCGTGCTTGGGCGCATGTGCGTGGCGCTGCCTCTCCTCCTCCTCCTCCTCCTGCTCCCCCTCCCTTTGGGAAGCTGCCCCAGCGTTTGCTTCCTTCCCCACCTTCGGAGCTTACCCGCTCCAGACTTTCTCTTCCCGGGGCCCGGCGCTCGCTCGCTCCCTCGCGCGCGAGGCTCGAGCGCGAGCCCCCGCCGCGAGCACGAGCCTCGGCCAGGCGAGCGAAGAGGCGGGCGGGCGGACGGGAGAGCGAGCGAGCGAACCAACAGGAGGCGAGGCAGCGGGGAGCGGCGGCAGCAGCCAAGATGGAGTCGCGGCTGAACCTGCAGGGAGCGAGCGAGCGTGCCTAGGGCTCCCGGCCCGCCGCTCGGACAGGCCGGGGGCCCATGGCCTGGCCCCTCTCGGGCCCCCCTTGGCTTCTCCCTCGGCCGGTGCCGCGGGGCTCCCGCGACTAGCCGCCCTTCGCCAGGGAAGAAGCGCTGGGGCGCTCTCCGTTTCCGCGCCGCCGGGGATCCCCGGCGCTCCGAGCCTCCCGGCACGATGCTGCCGTCGCAGGAGGCCTCCAAACTGTACCATGACAACTACATGCGGAACTCGCGGGCCATCGGCGTGCTCTGGGCCATCTTCACCATCTGCTTCGCCATCATCAACGTGGTCGTCTTCATCCAGCCTTACTGGATCGGCGACAGCGTCAGCACGCCCAAGCCGGGCTACTTCGGCCTCTTCCACTATTGTGTGGGCAATGAAGGCAACAACCGGGAACTCACCTGCCACGGCTCCTTCGCCGACTTCCGCAGCATTCCCTCCGGCGCCTTCAAGGCCGCCTCCTTCTTCGTGCTGCTCTCCATGGTGCTGATCTTGGGCTGCATCACTTGCTTCGCCCTCTTCTTCTTCTGCAACACGGCCACGGTCTACAAGATCTGTGCTTGGATGCAGCTACTGGCAGGTAAGGTAGCGGGGGACCATTTCTCCCCCCCCCACGCTCACCCTCTTTGCAAATAATAGATCTCTCCAGGAAACCTTGCATTCCCCTCGCCCCCCACTCTTCTCGGCCAATAATGCCAGAAACTGAAATCGGAAAGGAGAAAGCAGAGGCTAAATAGAATGAGTGGGAGGACTTCCCTGCTTAGAAGGGAAAACTAAAGGGGGGGGGAAAGAGAATTGACCTGAACAGCCAAAGTAACAGGATGTAATAATTTTTTTATAGGTGGAAAACCCTCAATGAATAACTATTTGGCTGAACTGGGGACAGAAGGGAAGGCCCATACATTATATTTTCAAAGTAGGATGCTTGGCAATGGAATGGATACCATAAACTCTTGTACAGTCTCTCTCCACCATATGTGGAAGACTTGAGAAGGCCCTTTAAAATAAACATAAACTATGAATGAGATTCTGTAGGCTACTGGTAGACAATTTCATTCTCCCAAAGATAAGTTGCACTTCATTTACCATCAAGCCATCCAACGTGATCAATGGCAAGGGATTTGGGGAACTGAGATTTAAAACATCTGGAAGGGAGTCAAGCTCTTCTGAGCCTATAAAATTATTGCCCTGTTAAATCAAGTGAGTGACAGCTCCAGATGTCCGTAATCTGCTGGAATAGACTTGTTTGGTTTAGTTTGTGTAATGTTTGTGACAGTTCTAAGAGTCACAGGGGTGTGTTTAGGGTTGGTTTTTTGTGTGTGTGTGTGCAACATATGAATAGTTTGTGTGTGACCCCCAACAAAGTATTTTTTTGATATTGGTGTAATTTCATCTGGGATTAGTTTATTGACAAATGAAACCCTGATATATCCAAATCTTTTTGCAAATAGATTGCCAGAAACAGTTTTTATCTTGAATAGTAAATAAATTGTATTTACTTATTCAATTAAAAGTTTAACATAAATAAAAAGTAAAACCTCATCACCATTAGTTTTAACCAGATTAAAAAACTGATTTTAAAAAAGCTAAAAGGCCAAATCCTTGTTACAGGGAGTCAGGTACAGGATCTGATAGATTGGTCAAGTTTCTGGGCTTCTGTCCATGGTCCTGAAAGCTCAAGGGAGGAAAGAATGACATATGCTTGAACACTTAAAGACCCAACACCTTCATTTATACAAGATACTAAACTTGGTTAACTTTAACCTTGGTTGGTTGTCTGTGGCATAGTGTGTTATGCACGTCCAATATGTTTCTTTATAGTTCAACTTACTGTGCAAATCCAGGTAATGGAATAATTGTATTGTCAGATTAAGCATATTGTGTGAACTCTACTGAAGAATGTGAATGCCCAGGAAAAGTATGGAAGGTAGAAAAATAATAAAGGACAAGGATTCAGATTTTCAACTTTAAAGCAAGTAAGGCAGACAGAAGTTATGGTATAAAAATGCATTCAGTGTTAGAATAAAACTGTTGTCTGAGACATCATATACAGTAGCAGCTATATGATGAAAACAGGACTAACAAGATATCTCTAAAATAAAATGAAGATGGAAAGTATACCTCCTCATTATAAAGGCATTTTATGCAGTGGGCTCAAATCCAACTGCTGGACCTGCTTAAGGAAGAAAGACTTGAATCCCAAATGAGCTAAGCTGCCAAGCTCAGCATAGAGGCATAAAGTGGTGAGTTAATGTCTGATCAGCAGAAAGCAGACTATCTAAAAAGAACTAATGGATCAATAAAAAGGCTTTCCGGGGTCTGAATTAAGCTTCATTTAAGTCTGGGAAAGGGGCCATGATGACTAGAACTTCTCTTCATATGGGCTATTTTTAAGTGATGGAAAGATGCAGGGACTAATAATGCTAGTTTGCAGTTCTTCCAAGTTGATTTTCTCTGATTTGATGTCTTCCAGATGCTAGCTAAGATTCTAGGAGTTGAAGTCTACTACATTCGAAGAGCATCAAGTTGCGAAAGACTGCTATAATGCTAGGAAAAACCTAATGGCACATATGATGTAAAGGTGGAGAACTAAATGGGGCCACAGGTGCATCACAAGGATATTGTGGTGGAACGTAGTCTGGATTCCCCGGAGGGAGGGGCTGCATTCAAAAGGACCAAGAGACAGTGAAGTTTAGATAGTTTAGTTAGGAGAAAGAAAGTTAAGATGGCTCCTCCATAGTATCTCAGAGTATCTTTCCAGTGACGCTTTAGTTTGACAATACTTCTGTCTCTAGGTGAGGAACAATAAAGGAAACTGGAAATAACTCTATTTGTCAGGCTCTTGGGAGGCCTGACAAATAGAGAAGTTATGGTCCTCCAAATGTTACTGACTTGTAATTCTCAGAATTTCTTAACCACTGGCTATCATGCCTGATCATAACTTAGCAAAATTTTGAGGGGAACAGGTTCCTCGCTCCTGGCAAAACCACACTTAGATGCTAGTGCTATAGCTTTTGAGGAACTTGCACAGCTATGGTTGAACTTGCAGATGTGAACGTGCAATACTTTCCTTCTGTGACAGATATAATTGAGTAGAAGCTCAAAGAATTGAATTGCTTCCACAAAGAGGGCAGATAGCACAGCCTTCCCTAAACTTGATGCCTTCCAGTGTGAGGACTTCAATTTCCAGAATTCTACAGCTAGCATGGCTGTTGTTGAGAATCCCACAAGTCGAGGTCTTTATAGCTGGAGGACTCTCAGATTATGGAAATATCATAAAATAATACAATGGCCCCCACTCAGACTTTTAAATTGTATTGCTACATGTGGCAGAAATGTCATACTTTTCCCCCCACAAACCAGCAGTGTTCTGTCCATTCACTGTAATTGGCAGTCCAGAGTAAAACACCACAATGAAATCTATTGATTTCAGCTGCCAGAGACTTAGAGGGGCAAAACATTAGAACAGGGGTCTTCAAACTTGGCCCTTTTATGACTTGTGGACTTCAACTCCCAGAATTCCTCAGCCAGGCACGCTGGCTGAGGAATTCTGGGAGTTGAAGTCCACAAGTCATAAAAGGGCCAAGTTTGAAGACCCCTGCATTAGAATGTAGCAAAGAAAGAGATTGTAGAACCACTAAAAGCAAAATGATGGCACACCAAACGGTATACAGTAAAGGCTTATTTAGCCTATCAACTGTATAGTTAATGAATAATTATTTAACCCAAAGAGAGTGATAAAATAGTTGCCAAAGAGATGACATTTTCAAAATATTTACTGAAGGCAGAAGTTTGTCTTGGTTAAAAAATGTGGACAAGTTTTTTTTTTTAAAAAAAAAGAAATAACGTGTCATATTGAACCTATGATTCTAGGAGCTAATTCACCCAAATAATTTGCAATATTATCTCCCTTACCAAATAGTTGATTCACAAAAGTTTGTCCTGGTCAGATAAAGTTACTTATTTAAATGGTTTGCAAGTTAACCGTAGAATCACGTAACATTTTGAACATTCATTAGTTGAGATCGGTTTAGTCTTGGTATCATATACACACAGAGTGATATGGTCTGAATAGGCTAAGATGCTAGTGAAGACGGCAGCACAAAGCAAATGTTTAAGAACAGTTTAGATTAAGACTGGAATGATACTTTACTGAGGAGGGCAATGGAAGCCAAATTATCTTCTTTTTCCTTTTCCTTTTATTTTCTGTATCCAACACTTAGTCTTCCCCAAACTTTTCAAATGTCCTCAAAGTTAAAGTTACAGATAAAAATACAGGAAAGACAAATGAAATAGTTTCTCTGTTTAAAGTGGCAATGAATATCTATTCTGAAAAAGGACATCCAATTTTCTGCCCCGTTCGGTTATCTGAAGGTATTAATTTAGAATTAATTTAGGAGAGCAACACAATTTAAATTCCAAGTATTAGAGGACTCTTAACCTGCCACTACTTGGTTTTTCTCCAAAAGTGGCCAATCAAAAGAACTAATTCATCCGGGTTGGGTGCTATTGTTGTTCTGAGCTAGTTTAGTGTAGTTTTGCAGAATCCAGAATGTTTTTCATTCAGATAACGTGAGGACAGGGTGTAGGGTAAAAAGGGGGTGTTATATCATCCTTTGGGGCCCCCAGATGTCCATGTGAGTAGTATAAGTAGCAGAAGCATAAAGAGCAATTCTTCCAGGTAAAGTAGGACACAAGTTCTCCGTCTGTGGAATTCACAAAGCTAGACGAGAAAAAGAAAAAGGCTGCTTGAAGCAACTTTAAAAAGAAAAAGAAAAGAAAAAGTGAGAGAAAGAGAAAGAGAGCAAAAACAAACTAAACACTCAATTAGCATAGAGCTGGAAGGGACCTTGGAGGTCTTCTAGTCCAACCCCCTGCTCAAGTGGGAGACCCTGTACCAGACATGTCAAACACAAGGCCCGGGGGCCGGATGCAGCCCGCAAAGTGGTTCATGTGGCCCACGAAGCCATCCTGGAAACAGTGAGGGAACGGCCCCTGCTGCCTTGGCCCTGGCCCAGGCCGGCCGGGAGCCAATGTACAATTTTGTGGTGGCCATCTATGCTGAAACGCATTCAGTCTTAGCTCCACAAGGCCGTCTGGAAACAGCAAGGAACCAGCCCCTGCCGTGTCGCCCCCGCCCCCTGGGTGCATGCTGGGGAAGTGTCACCCTTTGTGAGGAATGAAGAAATGCACCATTGCCTGGAAGTGGCCAGCAAATGGCCCTCGCCTACTTCACATATCCGGCTTGATGGGCTCCAGCGGAGGGGTTTCAGCAGGCAGTGAGGCTCCTGCAGTGGATCATGCCTTGGCACTTGCCCCAGTCCCACCCCCTTCTGCCAGAGACCCTCAGATCTGTCCCACTCCTGCCCAGGCCCCCACAGGCACCCTTGATGTTAACAATGTAGAGCTGGCCACACCCACCCAGTAGGCCACACCCACTCCATCCACACCCACCCAGTAGACCATACCCACCCTGGCCACACACCCCCGCCCCCCCCAAGGGCAACTGCAATGCTGATGCGGCCCTCAATGAAATTGAGTTTGACACCCCTGCCCTATACCATTTCAGACAAGTGACTGTCCAGTCTCTTCTTAAAAACCTCCAGTGATGAAGCACCAACAACTTCTGATGGCAAGCTGTTCCACTGGTTAATTGTCCTCATTGTTAGGAAGTTTCTTCTTAGTTCCAGATTGCTTCTCTCCTTGATTAGTTTCCATCCATTGTTTCTTGTCTTGCCTTCTGGTGCTTTGGTAAATAAGTTGATCCCCTCCTCTTTGTGGCAGCCTCTCAAATACTGGAATGCTGCTATCATGTCCCCACTAGACCTTCTTTTCTCTAGACTAGCCAAACTCAAATCCTGCAACCGTTCTTCATATGTTTTAGTCTCCAGGCCTTTAATCATCTTAGTTGCTCTTCTAAGATGATTAAAGGCCTGGAGACTGAAACATTGTAAACAAACTAAAGTTCGCACATAGAAACAGACACACACAGACACACACACAGAAACATACACACAAAAACACACATACACATTATGGAGAATACAAACTATTTAGACATCCACATTCCATATTTTCACCCAAAACATTTAAGCAGACATAACTAAAATATTTCCACTTATGTTTACAGATAATCAGTTCAGAAAAACAGAGCTAATATAACCACATAACAACAATCCAAATTAAAGAACTGTATTCTAAATTGCTCACTGAAGCATTCCGAGAACGAGTTAGGCTTAAGGTCATTTCACATTACTGCCTAGAAAAGGGATTCCAGGCAAAATTGCAATTTCAAACCTAGACAATGTCTCTGTTTGAAAACACTTTAAATCTTTGATGTCTAATTAGTGGCTCACAAATCAGAGAAGGCTCTAATTAGTGCTGCCTAGGAAAATCTGGCTTCAGACAATGGGGTCTCTCCTACCCCCCACCAAAGGAAGTAGAATCTAATTAAGAGGAAAGAAACTCCTGGATTCCAAATGTTTTAAAAAAACAAAATAGAACAAAACAAAAACCATCCATCTGCCTTCTCCGAAACACCAGTCAGTCTGAACTGGAGATTTTCCTTCATCACACTGGTTGGTCTGACTTAATCGGTTATCGTAACTGCTTCCAGAAGGAAAGCAGTAGGGAAATCCACAGGTAGTGAAGAGTGTCCAGAATTCATTCCAAAAACCCAGAGTCCTCTCCAAATGAGTAGATGGAAAACTCATGTTTTGGAAGAGAGTGCCTTTTTTTGAAAGATCCTCCTGCCCTTCTGCATGCGTTCTCTTCCTCTGCAGATGGTTCTTGTCATCTTTAACCGTGAGGCTTTAGAGACGACAAGCACAGAGAGTCAATAGAAGATTATGACAGAGGAAGCCACAAGAGAATGAGAAAGCAAAGTAAAGATTAGACCAGGGGTGGCGAACCTATGGCACGCGTGCCAGAGGCGACACTCGGAGCCCTCTCTGTGGGCACACGTGCCGTTGCCCCAGCCTCACCTCCCCCTGTGACCCCCCTCCTCACCAGCAGCCCCCCTGGAGGAGAGTCGCCCCCGAGCGTGGCCCACGGGGAACAGCGCAGCCAAGGACATGGCAGCCATGCAGCTTGGACAAGACTCTGCCCTCATGCCCCATCTCGCACAGTTGATGCTGCGGGGTGCGGGCAGAGGGCGTGGCCACCATGGCGCTGCTGGGCTGCCTGGGCGATCTGCGGCAGGCCCTGGAGGTAATGAGTGGGCCTGCGGGCAGACAGGGCAGGGAACGGGTTGGGGGTGGAGCGGAGCGGAGTGGGGGCAGGGCAGGGGGTGGAGTGGGGGTGGGGTCAGTTTTGGGGCACTCGGTCTCTGAAAGGTTCGCCATCAGTGGATTAGATTAAGGGCATACATACTATGTACAATTTCTCATACCTTGGCATGGTTGCGCTAAAAAAAACCCCCAAGGCAGAACAATTGCATTTGTCTCTAGATAGTTGAAAAGTCACTGTTTAAACATCAAAAGCCTAACTTGCTTGTAAATTGTGTTCTTTGGCCGTTGTTTTGAAGTTGTGCTCTTTGGCATTGGCTATTTTCATCAATATTGTGGAAATACAGGTACTCCTTGACTTGCAACAACAATTGAGCCCAACATTTCCATTGCTAAGCGAGACAGTTGTTAGCTGAGCTTTGCCCCATTTTATCATTTTTGTTTGCTACAGTTTGTATGTGAATCACTGCAGTTGTGAAGTCAGTAACATGGTGGTTACAGTAAGTGAATCTGGCTTCCCCATTGATTTTGCTGGTCAGTAGGTTGTAAAAGGTGATCACGTGAACCTGGGACACTGCAACCGTCATAAGTACATGCCAGTTTTCAAGCGTCCACATTTTGGTCATGTGACCAGGGGAATTCTGCAATGGTCGTTAAGTGTGAAAAATGACCATAAGTCAGATGGGCCAATCTTTGAATGAGATGTCCTTGGTGTTAGCTAGACACTGTGCAGCTCTTCTCTTTTCATCTGCAATGGATTTATTTTTGGGAAAGAGAAACAAGATGGCTTCCCACAAATGGGCCCTTTGAAATGTTGTGTATGAGGCAGGATGATTGTTGTTCTTCTAATACTTCATCATGTGATGGACATCATTTCATCCCTGCTTCTTTCAGTTCCTGTAATTTCATGCTTGTGTCATCATTAATAAAATCTAGCCCCCTCATTATCAGCCTTTCTAATTTTGTTTAATTACCTTTGATTTTACAAGCGTCAAGGTATTCTCCACTGACTCTTGCCTTCACATTATGTGTCCAAAATGTTTAAGCCGTAATTTTATTACAGCCTTTTCAGTTTGGTTTGGTTTCAAGTAGTACTGAATTATGATTTTTCTATTTGCGGTCCATGATATTCCCGAATGTTTCTCCAGCATTAAGGCAGCATATTTTTGTTTGTTTGCCTTGTGTTTTTCAAACTTTCTGATTATCCAGTTTTTGCAGTGCCATGTGGCCAGTGGGAGAACCTGACCTTGATAATACATGTCTTCATAAATCTACTTTAATATTGATCTCTTACAGTGACTCATGCCCTCATCACTACTCAACTGCAGTGCATAAATATTATACCAGCCCTTGAGTGGAGATTTTTCCCCCTCAGTAAAAGTGGGAAATAGGAACTTATCCATATTACCTATGACTTATTGCCTTTGTCCCTGGGCTTGCATAGATTGTTAAGAGCACTGGACAGCTAATGATCTTCAAATTGTCTAATCATGCGGGAATGCTGGAAAAACGAAGGTGTCGGTGTTTGGGAAGATAAAAAAAAGGCACTGTTGGAGAATTGGGAAACAAAATATAGAGCAAGTTCTCTCTTATAAATACTTGGGGCATCCTTTTTACTGCTCCAGATAGTTGGGGTTCTCATTAGTTGACCCCAAAACAAAAACGGAGACAATTTTGGTAATAATAATATTTTTTTTGACACATGAATGGTGGCCAGCAAATTTTCCTAATTCCAATTCTCCAAAAACCAAGTGAATCTCTTATCTTTCCTATATAGTAATGAGGAATTTCTTTCAAAATAGGCTCCTCAGAACTATTTTTGATGTACTCAACGGTGCTCCTGTTCCTTTTGTCTATGCCAGGGGTATGGACAACTATAGCAACTTTACAACCAGTAGACTTCAACTCCCAGAATTCCTGAGCCGTGGCTGGCTCAGGAATTCTGGGAATTGAAGTCCATAGGTCTTAAAGTTACCATAGATGCCCACCCCTGGTCCTCAAAGAAGCCAGTATGTAACCAATTAAAACTAAAATAATTGTCAGGGTGTTTAGCTATTGGTTAGAGTGCTGTCACTACCTAATTCCTCAACGTGGGAAGTAGAGCCTCTTGGAACAAATGAATTTCTCCAGCCCTTCTCACTCCAGTTAGTTTACGTCTTTATCTAATCATATGCACACCTTTTGTTTTTCTTCAAAACGCTTTTTAAATTTAAGCAACTCAAACAATAATTTGCGATTTTAAAAAGGGGGGGTTGGATGTCTTTACTCAAAGAAATATGTTTAAACTACCACAAAATAAATTTTCCTCTTGGTGTGCACTTAATAAAGCCAAGTGCCACTCACATTTTGTCATTTGCTCAGCAGTGTGATCTTCTTGCGGTAGCAGTGTGATCTCAGGAGCCCCCTGCCACCTCTTAGTTTAGCTTGTGCCACCAGTAAATAGTGTTCTGTGTACTGTTGAGCTTGGGATTGCAAAACCTTGAGCATAATTTTTATTTATTTATTCAATTTCTATGCCCCCCGCCTCATTAACAGCTTGCAATACAATAAAAAGCTTAAAAGTGCTAGAAACACAATTAAGATTAGAATAAAAAGATAAAAATTAATTAAAACCAAGATGATGGGCAGCCTAGGGGGTGAGAACCTTCTCTATGCCACCAGCCCCCCCCCCCAAGCAGCAGTGCCAGGTTTTTAGGCTCTTCCAGAAGGCCAGGAATGTGGGGGCGGATCTCACTTCTGACAGGAGAATCTAACAGGCTGGGGGCCACAGCAAAAAGGGCCCTTCTCCTGGAACCTGCTGGCTCAGGAATTCTGGGAGTTGAAGTCCACGAGTCATAAAAGAGCCAAGGTTGCCTACCCCTGACCTATGGGATCCAAAGTAGGCCCTTTCCACTGGAATGAGTGGGGCAAATTACCGTATCTTACATGTGAGATGAGTCCAATTGTTCAGAAGCCTTTTGAATCCACTGTTACTTTTTCCATACCTGGCTACAGACTGCACCTATCACATCTTCAACAGCCCTGCTGATGTTTCAACAACTCCTGCAGTTCTATGGTTAGCAATATGCTCCACGCCCCATTTAATTTGACTTTCCAGGAAATCCAGTTCTAATTCAGAATCCAGATTTCCCTTCACGGCCATCCATTTTGCGTTCTTCTTGCTACAGTTCTTCTGTATATTTGTGTCTTCTCTTGTTCACGTCTTCTTTCTCTGGCTGAACTTCGATCCCTCGGGGGTTTTTTTTTCTGGCCACATCCATATTTACCGGGAAAAAATAATAATCTTGATTTCTGTACACTCCTCCTTCCTATTCAATTGTCAACCTCAATTTCTTTGTGCTGCTTATTTACGTCTAATTCTTTTTACTTTTGGCTAGAACTCAAATTTAGTTGAACAAATATTCCTCTGTCTGTGTGGCCTTTTGCTTTTTGCTTTCTTTCAGATATTTTCAGACAGCCATTTTGCTTTCTTCGGCTTTCAAGGAAGGCAAAGCATTTTCTTTGAATAATAATAATAATAATAATAATAATAATAATAATAATAATAATAATAATAATAATAATAATAATAATAATAATAATAATAATAATAATAATAAAAAAAAAAAGTCAATTGCAAAAGGCGGCCTTACTAGGAACTGCTTCCATCCTGCGACGATATCTGTAATACCATCAAACATTCACATCTGCCTATCCCAGGTCCTTGGGAAGGACTCGATAGGTAGACAAAAATGCCAAATCCAGTCTGAACATCTGGCTGACTGTGCGATGATCAATAATAATAATAATAAAAATAAAAATAATAATAATAATAAAGTTGGAAGGGACCTTGGCGGTCATCTAGTCCAACCCCCTGCTCTGGCAGGAAACCGTATACCAAATGACCATCCAGTCTCTTCTTAAAAAGAGCATTCACAACTTCTAGAGGCAGGTCGTTCCACTGATTAATTGTTCTAACTGTCAGGAAGTTTCTCCTTAGTTGTAGGATGCTTCTGTCCTTGGTTAGTTTCCATCCGTTGCTTCTTGTCGTGCCTTCAGGTGCTTTGGAGAATAGCTTGACTTTATCTTTGATGACATCATGAATTGCAGTCCCAGGTACTTCTGGGAATCTGTCAGACCTATTCTTTATCTTCATCATACCAACAGACTGTCCTTAAGCCTTATTGGAAAGCATTCGAGTTATTCCTGCACCATATCAAAGTATGTACTCTTGAGATCCAATTCATTGGCCTGACTCTCAGGCAATCTGGTTGAGGATGATCGACGTGAGAAATGGGGCCTTCTTGCCTTAAAACCACACAATTCCCTGGCCTGCTTCGGTATTCAATTGCAGGTAGTCCTCGACTTACAGCCATTTGTTTAGTGACCGTCTGAAATCGCAATGGCACTGAAAACAGTGACATGACTGTTTTTCATGCTAATGACCATTCCAGCATCCCCGTGGTCACGTGATCAAAATTCAGACACTCTGCAACTGGTGTGTATTTATGACGGTTGCCGTGTCCTGGGATCACGTGACCACCTTTTGCGACCTTCTGACAAAGTCAGTGGGGAAGCCAGATTCACTTAACAACCATATTACTACTCCCTTCACAACTGCTGTGATTCACTTAACAACTGTGGTAAGAAAGGTTGTAAAATGAGGCAAAACTGACTTAACAACTGTCTCGCTTAGCAATGGAAATTTTGAGCTCAGTTGTGTTTGTAAGTCGAGGATTAGCTGTACACACATGTGTGAGATTGAAAAAAATGCATTAATTTTGGCCTCCAATTTAAAACAACATTAAGTCTGACATAAAGAAGCTGGTTGAAATGTTTAAGAGTTTTTTGTGTACAGTATTGCTGTTTTTGTTGTGGTTTTTTTAATTGGGTTTGTGTTAAATAATTCAATCATTTTGGTTATGTATTGTACTGCTATACGTTGCACAGGACAGCTTGTCAAAGTTATGCCCTAAAAGTAGCTTGTAATATATATATAAATCAATACCAATGTGATATCTGTATCTGGGATATGTATTCTTCCTCCCTTCCTTTCCCTCCCTCCATCCTTCTCCCCTCCCTTCCTTCCTTCCTTCCATCCTTTCCTCCCTCCCTTCTGCATCATACAATCCTACCTACCTAGTTAAGACTGAGAATTGACTGGGATTGTCAACGCTGCTAACATTGGATGTTTTTGCATTGACAACAGATGGAAATGTAGCCATATTTTACCTTTTGCTTTTAGAGTTAGATGATGCTGGGAGGGGGGATGTGAACAATAGTCCAGCTAGACATAACAACTCTAAACCTAGCGTGAGAAACAAGGTTATTGTAACCAGAGCTGATAAGGAATTGGCGGGCTGGCGGGCTGGAGAACTGGAGAACTTCAAGCTAATTGGGGAATGTGATTTATGACAGTTAATTGGAGGAGGGAATTGTACTTTGATACTATGTGCTCAGGGGAGGGGAATTCAGTTTTTGGCTTCGATTATGCAGTGCCGATGTTATGTTACTCAAAATAAAGATTCTTTAAGGTAAACAATGCCTCGAAGTTCTTTTGAAGAGTTTCCTCTGTCGGAACCATGACAAGGAAACCTTTGGGATGCTCCCATTTTCATCTCTAATCTTACCTATTCCCATCAGACCAATATTCTTTCAGTTTGGTTTATGTTTGGCCAGGGATCTTCAAATTTGGCCCTTTTATGACCTGTGGACTTCAACTCCCAGAATTCTTCAGCCAGCATGCCTGGCTGAGGAATTCTGGAGTTGAAGTCCACCAGTCATAAAAGGGCCATGTTTGAAGACCCCTGTGTTTGGCTTTTTTAAGATAGAGATGAGAGGATAAGGTTGGGGAGAGGGGGAATAGCAGGCAAACCCCTCTCATTCCCATGTGTAAAAAGTCCCAAAGTCTCCCCAGATGGCCTGAAATCATTTCGAAAGTTATAAATTACTCTTTTAAGTTGGAGGCTGGAGTGGTTTCCCAGAGGGCTTTTACTCCCATGGCAACATCCTTAACTATTCCAAACAGGGGGGAAAAATGAGCAGAAAATTTCAGCCCCAACATTTTGGTGGTGTCCTTGGGTAGTCCCCGGCATTCTCTGGGAGATCATGAGGCTGATAGGCAGCTCAGATCCTTAGATCTCCTGGGCCACCAATAATATTTGCAGGAAGATTAAGGGCTGCAACTGAAGGGGATCCACTGCTCAGATCAGGTGTCCCCCCCCTTTTTTTTTTAAAAAAAGTGTGAATTGCTGTATGTAGTAAGCAGGCCATGGTTAGTTGAATAAACCACAATTAGAAGGTTCACACAGAGCCATGCTTTTTAAATTACAGTACCTGGGCTTCCACAACACTTCCACATAATGACTTTAGCACAAGGGCTGACTTCCGCCAGTATTTGTGATCCGTTTTTTGTTTGTTTTCTTGTTTGGAGCCCAGTATACCCTGAATAAATATTCCTGCAGCACTTTAAATTCCACAGGAAAGGCCAAGCAATCTCCCTGCAGCTTTGGATGTGGGATAAACACACTCAGCTTCCAAGAGTTTGACAGTCATTAAGTGAAGCAGCAAGCAATGTATTGAAAAAATACTTCTTGCAGGAGCAGGTAGCCAGCAAGTGGGCACACCCCAAAATAGATTTCAACAGCATTTTATTCCCTCGGCCCAAAGCACAAATCCCTCCCACGTCATCCCATTTAAGGAGGACTACACAGCTCACAATCTTTCTGGAATGCCTAATTCCCCCCTTTTTGGAATTTCCCTGCTTTTGCATCCTCCCCACCCGTTACCTAGTTCCCCCCCCCCTTTTGATAAATTTAACTTTGCCCTTTAAGCTGATTTTTCTATTAGCAATGCGTGCAATTCTGCTTAACCCACAGTTCCTGCTTTCTTGGAACTTACTGTAGATGCATAAGCATAAATAGAAACAAGCAGTTTATTTCTAGATTATGTGCCAGCTCTTGTGGTTCAAACTGCCAGCTAGCCTGAATTTCCTACCTTTTTCTTATAATTCTAAGATCTATTACACTTCTTAGTACCGGTCCCTTCAAATGTATGATCCCTGCAAAAGCAACAATCAGGGGTAGTCAACCTTGGCTCTTTTATGACTCGTGGACTTCAATTCCCAGAATTCCTGAGCCAGCTGTGCTGGCTCAGGAATTCTGGGAGTTGAAGTCCACGAGTCATAAAATAGCCAAGGTTGACTACCCTATTATTGCTTTTCTTACAGATGGGAGCAAAATGTAAAAAAATAGACAAGATGACAGAGAGTTAAGTTTCAGTGCTCTGGTCAAAATATCCATCTGGTTTAAGAAAGGAGAAGAAGACAAGAGGAAAGACTGGATGGGTGTATTTGCTTGTAAGACACACTTCTAATGTTGAGACACTGCAGACTATAGTATAGTAGTGAACATTCTCTGTGTGTACTGAAGGGAGGGCCCTATCAGAACCACCACTGCTATTTACACTGCTATCCTGGGCAAAGGGTCTTACCTTTTATTTCTTCTACCTGTGAAATTTCCTTCCTTCCTTCCTTCCTTCCTTCCTTCCTTCCTTCCTTCCTTCCTGTTATATCCTGCTTTTCTTCTCATATCATTGCATTGGGAGATCCTTCCTTGTTTTATCTTCTCAAGAACGTGTGTGTGTGTGTGTGTGTGTGTGTGTGTGTGTGTGTGTGTGTGTGTGAACCAGCTGAGAAATGATCACAAGAGCAGAGAACCTTGAAGGAAGCCTCAGTGAGAGGCTGATGTACTCAACTGTGTTTTTATTTTCATTTTATTCTACGGGGTCCCTTGCAGATTTCCTTCGTCTGTACAAATGTCTTCCTGAACGGAAAGATTAAAAACAGATGACTGAAATCACTGCGCCTTCCCTTCATGCTACAAATACATCTTGATGTACTCCAAATTGCATTGCTTTTTTTTCTCTCTATCAGTTTTACCGTTCCATTTTTTTTAATCAAATGTTTTATTGATATACTGTATATATTACTAAAATGTGGAAGGAAAAGAGCCCTTCTTGAAGAAGCCTTTGAGATGGATTCAAGGTGATCTTTAATTCAATGGAGGCATGAACCCCAGTCTCCCTAGTCCAGGGGTAGGCAACCTTGGCTCTTTTATGACTCGTGGACTTCAACTCCCAGAATTCCTGAGCCAGCTGTGCTGGCTCAGGAATTCTGGGAGTTGAAGTCCACGAGTCATAAAAGAGCCAAGGTTGCCTACCCCTGGACTAGTCTCTGTCCCTGGCTGTTTCCCCTACTGCAGCAGTCACGGCAAATCAAGATTGAGTAAAGTAGCAGCAGAAAAGGGGAGGATCCTGGAAATTCCTAGGGGGTCTGTATTAAAAGTGAGCCTTGGCTGGTGCCCAGCAGAACTAGTATGTGTCATGGGCTCTCTGGTTAGCTTAAACAGCATTCCTCTGCACTGCACTGCCAACACTGATGATGTTACCTAGTTGGGTAATGAAATGTCTGCAAGAAAAAAAAAGCAATGCAATTTGGAGGACATCAAGATGTTTTTGTAGCACAAAGGAAAGGCACAGTGATTTCAGTCATCTGAAAGGACCCCACAGTTCAACCGTGAGCTACATTATATTCTCTTCTATTGGTAAATAGCATCTTGCTTCAGTCTAGAATGGAAAAAAGGAAGGGGAATAGTCTTGTTTTAAATTAGGCCAGATTAAAGTAAAGGTAAAGATGCCACAGAATTGGGTTCGGTTTCCGATAAACCACATCCTTGCAGAGTTGTTGGCAACATTACAGAAGTGAATTGCTATTGTCTTCTTCTGGAATGTTTCTTGATTTGGCAGCACCAGGAAACTCATCCCGATGCCAACCAAGCCCAACTCTGGTTAGGTTCTGAGGTCATCAAGGTCAGCTAGGTGCTGCCACATCTTCAAGCAGGTCAAAACAGTTGTTGCAAAGAAGAAAAACCTCTCGGGAAACAGGCATTAGATGGACCCAACAGGCATTAGATGGACCCTTCTTTCTTGGGAAAGAAGACTCTGCACACCTGAGATTGTTATGGAGGCTTCTCGTGGTTGTGCTAATCTCCTGTTGCCCTAAGAACGTTCCTATCCCTTTCTTCATAGCACCCCAGGAAGGGCTGAATAACTTTCTAGAGCAGCGGTTCTCAACCTATGGGTCGCGACCCCATTTGGGGTCGATCGACCATTTCATGGGGGTCGCCAAGCAAGGCTGTCTGCCATTTTTTCCCCCCTTTTCCGGCGGGTGCCTTACCTCCCTTGGGCTGGGCCAGCTGGTGGTCGGCTTGCTCCGTCTCTGCCGCTTGCCAGCTACGCCTCGGCTGGCGCAGGGGGCGGAACCACGCATGCACGGTGCTCCCGGGCAGGGAAAGTCCTCGACTTACGACCGGTTGGGTAGTCCTCGACTTACGACCGGTTTAGTCCTCAACTTATGACCGGTTTAGTCCTCGACTTACAACCAGTTTAGTCCTCGACTTACGACCGGTTGGGGGTCGCGGCATTAAAAAGGTTGAGAACCACTGTTCTAGAGCTCTGTTCTGCAGATTGCAGAGACACTGAAGCCCAGGCAGAACAAGCTACCCTTCTGTAGATCAGAGCTTGATTAGAATCTCTCTCACACACACACACTCTGTGTGTGTGTGAGTGAGAGAGAGAGAGAGAGAAAGAGAGAGAGAGAGGGAGGGAGGGAGAGGGAGAGAGATTCTAATCAGTACATGGCAAGTGATTATTTTTGTATTGGATGAGGATTGTAAGATCATCTTCAATCCACTTTTGATTGAGGGGCAGAGGGGTAGGACCCACATGGTAATACCTAATCCAGCACAATATAAGCACGCCCCCCCCCCCAATAATAAAAGCAGCTGTCTTGTGCCAAATCAGATGACTTGTCCCTCTTACCAACCGGGGACTCCAGTAGCTTTTCTAACCAGTGATCCTCCAAAGGTGGGTGCTGGGAAGCAGAGGAGTTTAATCCCACAATCCCAACAGACATCAGGGTGGGGAAGCCTCATCTATACTGAAGAGGTGAAACTGTCTGGAGAGGGGTTTCAATAGCAATAGCGCTTAGACTTATATTACCCCTTCGTAGTGCTTTACAGCCCTCTCTAAGCGGTTTTACAGAGTCAGCATATTTGCCCCCAACAATCGGGGTCCTCATTTTACCGACCTCAGAAGGATGGAAGGCTGAATCAACCTTGAACTGGTCAGGATTGACCTCCTGGCTGTGGGCAGAGTCAGCTTGAAATGCTGCATTCTAACCATTGCACCACCGCGGGGCTCAAAGAAGCCTTTTCAAGAAGTCTTTCCCAGCCCAAGTTGAATACCGTAAGGACAGGACAGGAGACATTTTGCACCCAAAGCATGTGTTAGCTGCTAGGGGGGGGGGATGGTCCAGCCTTCCTTCTCATCCCAGCACGGAGCCACGCGGGACACCTGCTGCCTCTAAGGATATTTGGAGTGGTAGATGAAAAATTTCAGACTTGTGACTGGAGTCTTCCCTCTTCTCTTTGCTGGAGTTGCTTCCTTGCAGTCTATAGAAGAGGTCAGGCTGTTTCTTCTGCAGGGGAAGCATAAAAGGCTTACGTGGATGCAGCTGGCAACCAGACCCTTAAAAAAAGGAAAGCAGGAAGGCGGAGGGAAGCTGAAGAAGTGCTATTTGAGTGGAGATTTCTAACAGCTGGCTTAGCTTCTATCAAGCGTTTCCCATGCTGGGAAAGATGCTGAAGTTGGGACCTTTGTTCAGTTCAGCCAGAGTCGAGGGTACGTAGACAGGCAGGAACCGGAGCATATGTTGTGGAGAAGAGATTTGGAGGCAGCGGGGGAGCCTGCCGCAACCACAGCAGCAACACACAATAGAGAGCATGGTGTTCTATATACCTCCCAAGCCAGTAACACGCTGGCTCCCCTCGCTTGCCCTTTTCATGTCTTAAGTCTCAGCTGCCACTTTGACAAGAGATGCTGGGGGGAGGGGAGATTATTGTGGGAGGGGGGGAGGCAAAGAGACAGCACAAATCCTTTGGGGATCCAGGGAATTGCTGGCAGAGCAAAGGAGCTGCAGGGAGAGAAAGAGGGGGAAGAAGGACCTAGTATATTTATGTGAGAGATACCAGTGCCCAGAACTGCTGAATTGCACATTTCCCCCAGACTTCAAAGGTATTATTTATAATCTAGTTTCAAAAATTAACGTCCGCGGGAGAATAAGGTGAGGGGCTGCCCAAGCTGCTTTTGTCATACAGGAGGGATAATACAGGGAGTCCTCGACTTACGATCATAACTTAGCCCCATGGCTAAACAAGGTAGCTGTTAAGTGACTTTTGCCCCATTTTGTGACCTTTTTGCTGCAGCCGTTAAGTGAATCACTGCCGCTAAGTTAGCAACGTGGTTGTTAAGTGAATCTGGCTTCCCCATTGACTTTGCTGAATTGGATATCCAGTTATGATATATAGCCACTGCTCTACTCCCCTAGAAGTTTTACTTATAGTTACCTAAACTCTTCACGACCTGTTTTCCTTGTTACCTTCTGGGAGGAGGGGGCTCTGTGGTATCCGAAGCAGAACATCCAGTTTCAGTCACAGCTTTGTTCCATGCAGTATTAACCTTCTGAACTCTAAAGCTTCCTCCTTCCATTATGTATTCAAGATGGGCAGTATTTAATATTTATTATGTATATGTAGGGCTGTGGGTCTATACATATGTTGTATATAGTATGCTTAGGTGTGTGTCATGTATGTGTTTCACTTTGAGAGCAGGCAACTAAATTTCATTTTTAATGTGTGCCATTGTGCCCACAGTAAAAAATAACAATAAAGGTTGTCTGTCTGTCTGTCTGTCTGTCTGTCTATCTACCCACCTATTCTCCTATCTATCTATCTATCTATCTATCTATCTATCTATCTATCTATCTATCTATCTATCTATCTATCTATCTATCTATCTATCTATCTATCTATCTATCCTGTGTATATATGTTTAGTTTTCTTCTGTCATGTTCTCATCATATAAATAGTAATAGTAATATAATTTACTTTGCTTGTCAGAGGGTCCAAAAACATGATCATATGCCAGTTGACAAGTGTCTGAATTCTGATCATGTGACCACGGGGATGCTGCCAGAGTTGTTAAATGTGGAAAACAGTCATAAGTCACTTTTTTCAGTGCCATTTGAACTTTGAATGGGCACTAAATGAATGGTTGTAAGTCGAGGACTATTTGTATTAGTGATGATATTCTTATATCTGCTTAGCATTCTCACAGATGGCACCATTATGTTCACATCTCTCTCTCTCTCTCTCTCTCTCTCTCTCTCTCTCTCTCTCTCTCTCTCTTGCCACCAAAGTATTTTGCAAAGTGTCTCATCCTTGGAATAACCGAGGGCACATAATGCATCCATGACACAGATTTAAAATGGATGGTAGATTAAATAAAGGGCTGATTTCTTAGTGAAGAAGAATGGGCGCATAAATTGTATTGATTTAGAGGTAAGCAGTGACTAGGCCAAGTTTGAAAGTTTACCAAATTATTCAGAGTGGTGCAGTCCAAAAGCGATTGTAAAGAATTCTAGAAGGATCTCTTTAAAATGGAGAATAATCCATCAAATGACATCCTGCTTAATTTGAATAAGTTCAAAGTTATACCCAATGAGGCAAAACAATTCACCCGTCTACGGATGAGGTCTGAGCTCTATCCCATGGGGCACTTCTGGTCATCACATTGGGAAAAAGATACAAAGAGCTGGAAGAAATCTTGAAGAGGGCAATCAGAATGATTAGAGAAGGGGTGTCATTCACCTCCCCTAGCAGAAAAAGAATATTCCCCCTTTGATACAACATTTCTTACATTTTAATATTCTACATTTGTTCTTTTAAAGTTAATGTCTAACTCCTAGCCATTTTAGTTCGTTAGCCATTTTGTGACCAAGCACAGTTATGTGAATGAGATCAGTTGGGCTTCACTCAATAAACTGTGATTAAACCAAGCTTGGTTCACTTGAATTAAAAGAAGAGTGAGAAAGCCAGGTGCTGGTTTGGAATAGTCTGGGAAGATACAAGCAGATTATTCTTTTTTTTTTCTTTTTTACCTCCCAGGAAGTACTATATTGTTGGACAATCCCAATGATTCACTTCACCAAAGGTTATGTATGAGGGAGAAATCCCCTGATTTGGTACTGCTTCTCCTGTCTTTGTTTCATTCCATCAAATATTTTTTGGAAGGAAAAGCAGAGTGGCTGTCCAGTGTCTTTTGACGGATAGCATTTTAGGCATGGTTAGTTTGGAAGTAGCCAGGGATAGTCAGCTCTGAAGTGGTTCTAAGTTGTTATTCATTGCTATTTGTGCATGCTACATGCTGTTGAGGAAAGGGGTGAGTGGGAACTTCAAATTCTGCATGCTGGGAAAGCAAAGATCTCTATTTAGAATGCATAAAGAGACAAATGTTTGTTTAATTTATCCAGCCCACACTTTGTACTTTGAGCTTCTTTTATTCTGAAAAGTTTGAGAATGTAATATTATTATTATTATTATTATTATTATTATTATTATTATTATTATTATTATTATTTTTATTTTTATTTTTATTTTTATTTTTATTATTATTATTATTATTATTACAAAAGGCGGCCTTACTAGGAACTGCTTCCATCCTGCGACGATATCTGTAATTTCATCAAACATCCACATCTGATTATCCCAGGTCCTTGGTAAAGACTCGATAGGTAGACAAAAATACCAAATCCAGTCTGAACATCTGGCTGACTGTGCAATGATCCTCAATAATAATAATAATAATAATAATAATAATAATAATAATAATAATAATAATAATAATAATAATAATAATAATAATAATAATAAAAGTTGGAAGGGACCTTGGAGGTCATCTAGTCCAACCCCCTGCCCAGGCAGGAAATCCTATACCATTTCAGACAAATGGCTGTCCAGTCTCTTCTTAAAGACTTTCAGTGTTGGAGCATTCACCGCTTCTGGAGGCAGGTTATTCCATTGGTTAATTGTTCTAACTGTCAGGAAGTTTCTTCTTAGTTCTAGGTTGCTTCTCTCCTTGATCAGTTTTCATCCTTTGCTTCTTGTCCTGCCTTCAGGCGCTTTGGAGAATAGCTTGACTCCCTCTTCTTTGTGGCAGCCCCTGAGATATTGGAACACTGCTATCATGTCCCCCCTCTTCCTTCTCTTCGTTAAACTAGACATACCCAACTCCAGCAACCGTTCGTTGTATGTTTTAGCCTCCAGTCTCCTAATCATCTTTGCTGCTCTTCTCTGTACTCTTTCTAGAGTCTCAACATCTTTTTTACATCATGGTGACCAAAACTGGATGCAGTATTCCAAGTGTGGCCTTACCAAGGCATTGTAAAGTGGTATTAATACATCACGTAATCTTGATTCTATCCCTAGCATTGTGTCGGCTTTTTTGGCAGCTGCAACACACTGCTGGCTCATATTTAAGTGATTGTCCACTAGGACTTTGAGATCCCTCTCACAGTTACTGCTATTGAGCAAGGTACCCCCTATACCAGGGCTTTTCAACCAGTGGTACGGGTACCACCTGTGGTACATTGGCACCTGGCAGGTGGTACGCGACCATCCTAGAAAAGTGGTAGCGGGGGAGGGGAATGAGCTGAACCAGTGGCAGCACCACACAAGCCTGAGCGAGAGATGGCTGGAGCTGCAGGGCTGTCAGGGCTCAGCGGAAGCGCCAGGAGCAGCGTTTCTTCGGGACTGTCAGGGCTCAGCGGAAGCGCCAGGATCAGTGCCGCTTTCCAGCTGATCGGCACTTCTTCGGGGCTGTCAGGGCTCAGTGGAAGTGCCAGGATCAGCGCCAGGCTCCAGCTGGAGCTCGGCGCTGATCCTGGCGCTTCTGCTGAGCCCAGAAGAAGCACCGATCAGCTGGAATGTTGCAGCATCTCCAGGGTCTTGTGATTTACATTCAGATGCTTGGCAACTGATTCATATTTATGATGGTCACAGTGTCCCAGGGTCATGTCAAGTGACCAAAACCTGCTGCAACCACCCAGCAGATGGGGGGAATAAAAACCAAACACCCCCCACCCCACCTCCACTGCCAATCCTCAACAGAAATGCTCACAACAATGAAAAACCTCGGACAGGAGGAAGAGTGCCGCAGGCAGGTGTCTTGCTCGGCTGTGCCTTGGGGGGCACTTTTTTCAATGCTATTATAACTTCGAACAGTCACTAAGCAAACTGTTGTAAGTCGAGGACTACCTGTACTTTATCACTTTTTTTCCTTTTGGGGGGGGGTCATCAAGTTTTTGACACCTTGCTAGGCGACTAGTGGTACTCAGATATTGCCATATCCTAAAAGTGGTACAATGGGTGAAAAGGTTGAAAAGCCCTGCCCTATACTATGCCTGTGCATTTGGTTTTCTTGCCTAAATGTAGAACCTTACTTTTTTCACCATTGAATTTCATTTTGTTAGATAGTGCCCAATGTTCAAGTCTGTCAAGATTCTTCTGTATCTTAAGCCTGCCTTCTGGAGTGTATATTGAGAAATATATTGAGAAAGATACTGGGCTGCTGTGATGCCATTTATTAGGGCTATCTTATCTGGACTGCAAACATCTAGAAAGCTACTACATGTCAGCAAGGAATATGAGTTTTCTGTATCTTTTTCTTGCATTTAATGGTCATTCCAAGGTTTGCAGCTAGTGGTATTTTTACCTTGAGGTACTATATTCTTTTATCTTCCTATAAAGTGCACTGGAGACAAGATAAAGGCTGGGTTTTGATACAATACACAAGTATTTCTTAACCTTGGCAGTTTTAAGATGTCTGGACTTCAACTCTGGTCGACTGTGGAATTTTAAGAGCTGATGTCCAGACATCTTAAATTTGCCAAGGTTGAGAAACGCTTCAATAGATTAAACCATAAGTTGCCAGGCAAATAATATTTTAACCAGCAGTCATGCAAAACCACCTCTATGATTATTTTCTCATTCGGTGTGTATATGAACTAAGAAAACTGGATTCATTTGGTATTTCATAGCTCAATGAATCATGATTTAACACAATGATCATAATGGTGCCATCTGTGAGAATGCTAAGCAGATATAAGAATATCATCACCAATACAGGTAGTCCTCAACTTACAATAACTCGTTTAGCGACCGTTCAAAGTTAAATGACATGAAAAAAATGACTTATGACCGTTTTTTATACTTATGACCCTTGTAGCATCCCCATGGTCACGTTATCAAAATTCGGATGCTTGTCAACTGGCATGTATCTATGACAGTTGCAGGATCCTGAGGTCCTGCAATCACCTTTTGTGACCTTCCAGCAAGCAAAAACAATGGGGAAGGCAGATTTCACTTAACAACAGTGTTATTAACTTAACCATTGAGATAAACCGAGGACTATCTGTAATGGAACGTCGACNTCCTGCCCGGCAGCATAAGAAGGACTCCCAGCAATCTTGCATCACGCTCTGATGATGTCGGTAGTGCTGACCGACGAAAGGCTCAGCTTTTAATTAAACAGTTTTGTTTTTAGTATTATCCTGGTGTTCGGATTATTTTATGGTATGGATTTACCCAGGATTTGCATTTTTACCGGCCAAAAACTGTCGGCGTCCTCTAACTCTGATGACGCCGGCAGTTTTTGGCCGGACGAAAGCTTAAGACTCTTTTTAACCACAGACTTGTTTATATTAAACAGGCTGGTTTATTTTATCCTGGTGTTCGTTTTTTCTTGTATTTGTTAACATAATGCCCAGGATTCGCATTTTTAGCATTTTAAAAGACACACACACACACACACACACACGTGTGTGTGTGTGTGTGTGTGTGTGTGTGATGAAATAGATAAACAAAAACAAAACTGTTTAATCTATAAAAGTACTGAGCTTTCTTCGGCCACACTGCTGACATCGTCAGAGTATAAAAGGCTGGATCTGGGAGTCCATTTTTATGTGACTGACTGCCTCTGCGCCTTGACCCTCGATTGGGTCCCAGATCCAGCATTTTATACTCTAACGATGTTGGCAGTGTGGCCGACGAAAGCTCAGTACTTTTGTAGATTAAACAGTTTTGTTTATGATTTTATCCTGGTGATCGTTTTGGTGCCTTCAAAATATATTACAATCACAATTGCAGGTATCCTGGGCAGCAGTGGCTGTGCAGTGGACACATCTGGGGATTATATTCCAACAGCTCCAACAGGGATTATCGGTCAATCCTAGCTCACAGTACAACATAGTGGCTGTCCTGAGCCTAAAATTGTACCTTTCAAAGATCCTCACATCTTTCAGGAGTATGACAGAAACCAATATCAGTTCCACTTTTGTTTTCAATTTCCACCGTTAAATCTGATGGAGATTATGAGGAGGGGAGGAACAACAGCTCAGGCAAAGGGCGACTGGACAGCATATTATAGAGGATGAATGCAAATTCAGGAGTGTCTTAACGAACAGGCCTACTATTCAGATGCGGTTTTTCTTGGAGGCAAAATTGCGCAATCCCAGAGGAAAGGGGAAGGAGCCTTCCCTTTGCAGGATTCCAGGTGGAAGATGCAGCCACCGCAGAGGTTTTCCACCTTCCCTGCCACCCCCGGATCCAATTAGATCAGGCTGAAGCTGGGCAGGCTGTGCAGCCTCCTGTTCTTTTTGTTTTCTAAGAATCCTGGTGTTCCTCCCCTCTCTCTCCCCCCCCCCTCCATCATTCTTCAAACAAAGAGGTTGCTTGCAGCAGAACAGCCTAATCTGCAGTTTTGAACATGAAAGGGATCTTCCGAAGTGCTGCGTTTAGCTGGGCAAGGAGCTGGGCAACCCTCAAGGGGCTGGGTTCTTCTCCTATGTATTGGTTTTCACTGCCCTGCCATGCTGTGGTAGCCACCCTCACTGTCCCTGCGTGCCTTTGTCACCTTCTGATGGCGAGACCAGCTGGTGGGTTTCTTTCTCCCCACAATGGATTCGTCCTTTGGATTTGTAGGGAGGAAGGATGAAGCTTGTCTCTCCCCCCCCCCCGGTTAGTATACAACTAATGTCCCTCCCCCCCACACACAACATTAACAACTGCTCTGGTTGCATAATGATGCAGGTTGGAGCATTCCCTGGAGCTTTTGAAAAGGGTTTTGCCAAGATCTGAAGGCGAAGGTACCCAGGAGTTATTACAGGCAGCACCACTCTGTAGTTCATTAAAGCAGCTGTGTTTTTATTTTGGAATGTATGGCAACAGAATTGAATTGAATATTTTATTTGGCCAAGTGTCTCCAGTACAGATATCTCCTCTCCGTGTACATCCAAAGTATCATCATCATCATCATCATCATCATCATGGTAATAATGACGACCGGTTGTAGCAAAGGCAAGCAAAAGGATAGAACCAATAGTAATAGGTGCCTTGGGTGCAATCCCAAAACAACTGGAGCACCACTTGAACACCATTGGCATTGACAAATTCGCCATTAGTCAATTGCAAAAGGCGGCCTTACTAGGAACTGCTTCCATCCTGCGACGATATCTGTAAGACCATCAAACATCCACATCTGCCTACCCCAGGTCCTTGGTAAGGACTCAATAGGTAGACAAAAATGTCATATCCAGTCTGAACTTCTGGCTGACTGTGCGATGAATAATAATAATAATAATAATAATAATAATAATAATAATAATAATAATAATAATAATAATAATAATACCAATAAAAGGGGGAGTGAAGAAGATAATAAGAAGGATAAATAATGATACTATAGCCACACTAAATGGATAAGTATATATAGACTTTAGGCAGCATTGTGAAAATTAGGTGTTCAGCAGAGCGATGGCCCAAGGGAAAAATCTGTCCCTGTTAGGGTTGCCAGGTGTCCACTATTTGAGTGGACAGTCCACTTTTTTCACATTATGTTCACTATTTTTTTTCACAAAATAGTGGACATTTTTTTTATTCAAAAGCTTTATGATGAAATGGTACATAATCTAAAGCTGTACAGTCTACTTTTTTTACTACTTAACACCCCCCTCCCCTGCTTGTCTGCTATTTTTTGGAAGCAGACCTGGCAACCCTAGTCCCTGTGTCTAGTTGTTTGGGCATATAATGCCCTATACTAGTGCTCTCCCAAGGGAAGGAATTGAAACAGTTGGTATCCAGGATGTGAGCAGTCTGTAGATATCTTCTCAGCACTCCTTTTAACCTGTGCAATATACGGGTCTTCTAATGGAAGACAGGCTGGTTGCAGTGGGTTTTTTTCTGCAGTCTTAACTGTCTGCTGGAGTCTGTATCTGTGCTGCTTAGTTGCTGTACCAAATCTGACAGTTATAGTGTGTACGTAATACTATAGTTACTGTATGTAGTTAACGTACGGCAGGTGTAAAAGCAGCAAATCGTTTATTTTTCTGATCTTATTGTGTCCACAACCAACCAGCCAGTGGCCCTGTAATGCAGATAACTCTTTACTCAGGAGAATTAGAATGAGAAATTAGCCCTTTGCAGGACTGCAGTGGGAATTATTCTCAGCATCTGTTGGATAAAGTCACTCCGATTTATTCAGAGTTTGTGACAGTCTTGTCTGATTATCTGGGGGAGTTCAAATCTTTTGACTGGAGAAAATGGATAAGGTCTTTAGGGATTTGAGTCCTGCCATCTGTGTTTTGGATCTATGTCCCCCCTGGTTGGTGAAGACCTCCTGGAAGACAACATGTCATTGGATTGAGACGGTGGTGAATGCCTCTTTGTGAGAAGAGATGGCGCCATCTGCTTTGAAGGAAACAGGGAATCTCCTTTTCCTCAAGTGGCTATTGTTTGCTCCAAAGGAACTGGACAACTTTGATTACTGGTCACCAACCTTCCCTTTTTGGAGAAAGTTGTTGAGAAGGTGGTAGACTCACAGTTCCATCTGGAAGAAAATGATCAGTCTGGTTTCAGGCCCAGATATAGTTTCAAGAGGGCACCATTACACTTGTAGGTGTCCTCTACTAGACTTGGGGTGGGGTGGACGGGAGTTACTCCATTCCTGTCCTGCTGCATCTCTTGGCTGCACTGGCTTCCAGATTTTGATTCCATCAATTGTCTTAACCATCTGGACTGACTTAGGGATCGGGTATGAGGCATTGTTCTTAGTGACTTCTCCTTCCAAGTCTGGTTCTATGATATGTCAACATCACACTACTGCTGTACCTGTTCTGCACTGGCTTCCAGTAGATTTCTGAGGGCAATTCAAGATGCTGGCTATCCACTATAAAGCCTCACATGGCACAAGGCCAGGAAACTTGCAAGTCTGCTGGTCTCTAATGGTTTCTACTTATCCTGCCAGATACAGTAGGATGGACAGACTCTGGCCCCTTCTGTTTAGGGGACTGGAGGCTAAAACATATAAAGAACCATTGCTGGAATTGGGTATGTCTAGTTTAATGAAGAGAAGGACGAGGGGGGACATGATAGCAGTCTTCCAATATCTCAGGGGCTGCCACAAAGAAGAGGGAGTCAAGCTATTCTCCAAAGCACCTGAAGGCAGGACAAGAAGCAACGGGTGGAAACTAATCAAGGAGAGAAGCAACCTAGAACTAAGGACAAATTTCCTGACAGTCAGAACAATTAATCAGTGGAACAACCTGCCTCCAGAAGCGGTGAATGCTCCAACACTGGAAGTTTTTAAGAAGAGATTGGACAACCATTTGTCCAAAATGGTATAGGGTTTCCTGCCTGAGCAGGGGGTTGGATTAGGTGACCTCCAAGGTCCCTTCCAACTTTATTATTATTATTATTAAATTCACTGTGATCCAGAAGATATACAGAGGGTGGTGGGCCTAACCTTCCTTTTAGCAATTATCACCAGATTTCTTATGACTAAGTGAATCAACCACAGCCACAGAGCATACAGCTCTCCCATCAACTATGTCTATGGGTTTTCTCAAAAGTGCTTTTTCAAAAGGCAACTGAACTGTTTTCCCTTGAGGAAGACGAAGGTGTTTCGCTTCTCATCCAAGAAGCTTCATCAATTGTGACGGGATGGTAGGGGGGAATGGGAGGATAGGTGCCTATCCTCCCATCCCCCCGCCATCTTGATAGAACCAATGAAGCTTCTTGGATGAGAAGCAAAACATCTTCTTCTTCCTCAAGGGAAAACAGTCCAGCTGCCTTTAGAAAAAGCACCTTTGAGACAACCATGACCTGGATGACTGAGAATCTCCACAGACAAATCTATGGGTTCTTAGAGTTAGACAACCTGCTGATTTTATTCTCAAAGATAGATTGTCTTGGTGGCATTTGAGAACTGCATGCTACTATGTGGTTTTTTTTTAAGGCACCTCTTTAATAACTAAGGAGTATATTTCTATGGTCTTCAACCCACTTGAGCTCAGCTAACTGAAGATAAAATATACTCCAGCTTAGTTAAAGAGCACAATGATAGAATCCCAGAATTAGAGGGAGCCACTGAGCAAAGCATCCTTGTCTAGCCTCTGTGAAATACATACAGTGACGTGAGGGGTTTTGTGTGTGTGTGTGTGTGTGTGTTTGTGTGTACCACCTCTCTGGAGAATTGGTTCTTCTGTTGACTTGCTTTTGCCATTAGGAAGATTTTCTCTCATCAAAATCCCTTATTTATGGTATGAAAGAAACCCTGAAAATTTTTTGTTGCATCGTCGCAAGCAAACTGGAAACGTGGCTTATCGTCTTTTACTGCACTTTCCTCAGGAATGACTGCTTCTAAGGGTTTGCAACCACAGGGGGCCATCAAAGCTGTGCAGACGGGGAGCATTTGAGGCAACCTCCTTCAAACTCCTCTTTCAGAACAGCCAGCTTACCTCATGGCCCTCAGCGATAAGAAAGTTGATTTGGTTTTGGCTTACAGTAATGCAATGCCTCAACCTGTTCAGTATAAATTAGAATTATGTATAGCCACCGGATCTTTATAAGAGAACAAAGCCTCTATAATTTCCACACTAGTCTGAGTTTTCTGATTTTTTCCCCCACCAATGTCAGTGAAAATCACCTCATATAAGTAGTGATGAAATTACTCCACAGTCTTCAGTTGGCCTGTTTATTTATACCAGGGGTAGGCAACCTTGGCTCTTTTATGACTCGTGGACTTCAACTCCCAGAATTCCTGAGCCATCATGGCTCAGCATGGGAACCTCTCCCTTTCCCCTCAGCATGGCTGGCTCAGGAATTCTGGGAGTTGAAGTCCACGAGTCATAAAAGAGCCGAGGTTGGCTACCCCTGATTTATACCAAGAAAAGAGTACAACATCAAATGCTAATCTTCATTTGTGGACAGCTTATCATAGGTTGAAGAACATTAGAAATAGGATATCTGGAGATTTCCTCTTCCATCCCTCTGGAGAACTCTCCAGGTATCCTTGGAGAGTGAGGTGGTATAAAAATACAGGTAGTCCTTGACTTACGACCACAGTAGAGCCGAAAATTGTATTGCTACTAAGTGAAATGTTTGTTAAGTGAGTTTTGCCCCATTTTACGACCTTTCTTGACACAGTTGGTAAGTGAATCATTGCAGTTGTTAAGTTAGTAACACAGTTGTTAAGTGAATCTGGCTTTCTCAATGACTTTGCTTGTTAGAAGGTTGCAAAAGGGAATCACATGACCGCAGGACACTGCAACCGTCATAAATGTGAGTCAGTTGCCAAGCGTCTGAATTTTGATCAGGTGACCAAGGGGATGCTGCAGTGGTCGTAAGTGTGAAAAACCGTCATAAGTCACTTTTTCCAGTGCCATTGTAACTTTGAACGGTCACTAAATGAACTGTGTTGTAAGTCGAGGACTACCTGTATAGCAAATTGTTTAAACTTTTTTTCCCCAAAAAAGCATGCGAGTGTACTCCCCTCCCCTTACAAGCATGAGAGGTGGGCCATTTTCTTTTTAAACAATAAGACAGGAGTGTGTGGGGGATAATTTGATTTCTGTCCGTCATGCTCCAGGTACAGATAGGACCACCAGCAAAGCAAATAAAATGGGAGTCAAGCAGGATGCAATTTGCTTCTCATCCAGTTTAGCCCTATGACACTTTGACTGAAACGGGTTCTTGGATTTTAAGCTGATTTGCATAATGAGAAAGCCCTGAATTGGCAAGTGCCTTGCTTTTTAGTCAACTCTGTGTTCACCTTTATGTACAATGTTGAATGTTAGTAGTATGGTTAATTGCCTTAAAGGATTGGCTGGGTAGGTCTAAGTTTGATTAATCACTAGAGAGAAATGCCTTCTTGTTTTCTTAAGAGCAGACATTTTGGTCTGGTTCCTGTGTTTGACTCTACATGGATTCTTGGTGCGATCTTTGGGAAGTCGTTAGTGACCTTAGTGAAAGACAAATGGCTGTCCAGTCTCTTCTTAAAAACTTCCAGGGTTGGAGCATTCACCGCTTCTGGAGGCAGGTTGTTCCACTGGTTAATTGTTCTAACTGTCAGGAAGTTTCTCCTTAGTTCTAGGTTGCTTCTCTCCTTGATTACTTTCCACCCGTTGCTTCTTGTTCTGCCTTCAGGCGCCTTGGAAAATAGCTTGACTCCCTCTTCTTTGTGGCAGCCCCTGAGATATTGGAACACTGCTATCCTGTCCCCCCTCGTCCTTCTCTTCATTAAACTAGACATACCCAATTCCAGCAACCGTTCCTTATGTGCACCTAAGAACCGGGTTACTAGCTTATCAACTGCAGTGGCTCACTTAACAACTGTGGCAAGAAAGGTCATAAAATGGGGCAAAACTCACTTAACAAATGTCTCACTTAACAACAGAAGTCTGGGATATTTGAGATATCAGCCCCTGAGATATTTGAACACTGCTATCATGTCCCCCCTCGTCCTTCTCTTCATTAAACTAGACATACCCAATTCCGGCAGCCGTTCCTTATATGCTTTGGCCTCCAGTCCCCTAATCATCTTTGTTGCTCTTCTCTGTACTCTTTCTAGAGTCTCAGCATCTTTTTTACATCGTGGTGACCAAAACTGGATGCAGTATTCTAAGTGTGGCCTTACCAAGGCATTGTAAAGTGGTATTAACAATTCTTTGAAACCAACTTGATTATCTCTTCATCCCAAGATAAAAGCCTTTTTATTTGTCCGGATGTGCTATTACACTTCACAGGTTCTATTTGATGTGATTTTAATAAAAAGGCAAAAATGTCCTGGAGTTGGATTCAATTCCTGTTGATTCCATGTCTTGAAGCCTGCTGTTTTCTTGGTAACAGCACAGTAGTAGTTTATACTTAATTCTCTTGGTTCCGTTTACTTTTTTAGTCATTGCCTTTATTTCTAATGTTCTTATGGGAGCTATATAGATCTGAAAGAACAACACAGGGTGCAAAAGTTAATGCAATTTTTTAGAAAGGGGAGGCCAATGAAAAAAAGCCAGTGAGGATAAATTTCCTCATTGGCTATGGAATGTTGATACAGAGGAAATAATGGAATAGTTGGACACTTGTACAGGTAGTCGTCGAATTACAATCACAATTGAGTCCAAAATTTCTGTTGCTAAGCGAGACATTTGTTAAGTGAATTTTATCCCATTTTGCCATTTTTCTTGCCAAAATTGTTAAGTGAATCTTTACAGTTCTTAAGTTAGTAACACGGTTGTTAAGTGAATCTGGCTTCCCCATTGACTTTGCTTGTCAGACAATTGCAAAAGGTGATCACATGACCTCGGGACACTGCAACCGTCATAAATATGAGTCAGTTGCCCAGCGTCTGAATTTTAATCACACGATCATAGGAATGCTGCAATGGTCGTGTGAAAAACGGTCATAAGTCGCTTTTTTAGTGCCATTTTAACTTTGAATGGTCACTAAATGAACTGTTGTCAGTTGAAAATTACCTATACAGGGAGTTCCTTATCACTGTTTTGTTTATAGCTTACACCTCTCTTTTACTACTACAATTTTAATCATATTTTTTTTAATAATTGGAACTCTGAGAAACGGTGCGTATATTGCCTGTAGAGGTCTTATAAGTCCTTTCCTTTAGAGCAGTGTTTCTCAACCTTGACAATTTTAAGGCATGTGGACTTCAACTCCCAGAATTCCACAGCCAGCATTGCTGGCTGTGGAATTCTGGGAGTTGAAGTCCACATGCCTTAAAATTGTCAAGGTTGAGAAACACTGCTTTAGAGAACAAAATTTGGATACAGGTTCAAGGGAGAAAAGATTCATTCTGTCAAGCATGGAAAATGCACATTGTAACTTTTGAAATCCACAGGAAGGTTGGCCATTATTAAGGCCAATCAGAATGTCTCACAACAGGAAGCAAACGTTTCTGCAAGATGGTGGTGTACATTTTTCCCCCCGTTGGATGTTGATCCTATAGTGCAGGGGTCTTCAAACTCGGCCCTTTTATGACTCATGGACTTCAACTCCCAGAATTCCTCAGCCAGCGTGCCAGCATATACGTGTATGTGTAAGCAGATCACGTGAACCCGTGGTGGTGCTGGTGGCAATGCTGGTGCATGCGCACCTGCGCCTGCGCATCACTACCACCCACAAATGGGCCGCTAGCGACCACATGCATGTGTAAATAGGCCGCTAGCGACCACGTGACGCTGGCGACAGCGCTAGGACTCCCCACATGTGCAAATGGGGCCGCTAGCATGTGGGGGGTGCGTGCACATGTGTACATGCGCATTCACCAGCCATTCCCGCGGCCTGCTGGCCAACAGGCCGCAGCCCGGTACCGAGCCATGACCCACAGGTTGGAGACCCCTGCCCTAATCACCTTTGTTGCTCTTCTCTGCACTCCTTCTAGAGTCTCAACATCTTTTTTACATTGTGGTGACCAAAACTGGATGCAGTATTCCAAGTGTGGCCTTACCAAGGCATTGTAAAGTGGTATTAATACTTCACGTGGTCTTGATTCTATTCCTCTGTTAATACAGCCTAGCACTGTGTTGGCTTTTTTGGCAGCTGCAGCACACTGCTGGCTCATATTTAAGTGATTGTCCACTAGGACTCCGAGATCCCTCTCACAGTTGCTACAGTTCTGTTGTCAGCCAGAGATGTATGCAGAATCTCAGAAGATCACCAGGCAAATCTTGACTCTGTCCAAACTCTCACACTAAGAGGATTCATACTACTCCCATCATCCTGATCTTTCATCAACCTGGTTGTTAGAATGGGGTTTGAGTTTCTTTAGTTGGTTAGTTAGTTATTGGTTCTTGGCTTTGGGGGGTTTGGTTCTGGCTAGCTGTCTTCTTTTTTCCTCTTGATGTATTTTGTTTTAATGTTTATCTGTAAGCTGCCCAGAATTGCTGTAGAATTGGATGACTCGAAATCCAAATAATTAAAAAAAAATGTTCCAAAGGCAGAGAGAAATGAATACAACCTCCTGAAATCTACAGGTTTGCGGGTTGTGAAATTTTGCAAGAAATTGGAAAGAAAACAGAATTTCAAGGGAAAAACAGATTTTTTTTTTCAGAAAGAAAAGAGAATTTTTTTTCAACAGGTTTGAAAAAAAGGTGTTGAGCTGCCCATTAAGAGACATCATCAACAGGTGGCTTCAAATGACCCCTGTTCCAAATTTGAAAAGGCTTGTTTTGCAATCAGACCGTTCAGAACAGCTCATTTCAAGATCTGAAATGTTGCACTTCTTTGCCCATTAGCAGTGCTCCTTCGATTTTTTTTTCTACTTGTTTTTCTACCTCTTTCTTAAAATGTTCTTTGCCTTTGCTCTTATGCAAGCAAGGACTAGGTTGACTCTACCATCATGCACCTTCCCTGGGCAAAAAACAAAAATGCTTGCAGGAAAAAAATATATTTTGGAAGCAATTTCAGCTTTGCTTCATGGGAAAATAGTGAGCAGGATTAACACCTTGAATGGAGGCCTGGCCTGGCCTTCCTTATGTTTTCCTTTATAAGCAGCTGGCTAACATCTCCACTGTTGGGGCCATCTGTGAATGGAAGCCAGCAGATTTGAAGCCAGCAGATTTGAGAGCAATGATCTCTTGTTAGGGAGAGAGGATGCACCATGTTGCGGTGGTTGTGCTGCCTGCATGTCGTTGCCATGGAGAAAAGGATTAAGAGGCCGTTTGCCTGAGAAGTGTCCCTTTCCACTGACCTAAACCTTCTTTCCGGTCCATTGGAAGCACCAAAGGAAGAACTGGCTAGTCCAGGGGTAGGCAACCTTGGCTCTTTTATGACTCGTGGACTTCAACTCCCAGAATTCCTGAGCCAGCCATGCTGAGGGAAAAGGGAGAGGTTTCCATGCTGAGCCACGCTGGCTCAGGAATTCTGGGAGTTGAAGTCCACGAGTCATAAAAGAGCCCAGGTTGCCCTGATCTAGTCACTACCATCATTAGGCCAAGCAAGAGTTAAGGAAGAGCTATCTGATTCTGAAATTCCAAGGTCTCCTTCCACAGCAGCATCAACAGTTGCTAGTTTGGATGTTTTTTCAACAGGAGGTGAGGAGGAAGAAAACATTTCTTGCAGGGGTAGAGCCAGCCGTGCTGATCTGCAGTAATTTAAAAAAAAATGCAATCCAATCCGGATCAGAATTGCTCTTAACCAAAGGGCAGATGGGCTGTCCAACTTTAAGGCCTGTGGCCTTCAACTCCCAGAATTCCCCAGCTAGCTACGGTTGAGTAGCTCAGACGAGAATCCTAAGGGCCATCTGAAGTACAGGTAGTCCTCAAGTTAGGACCGCAACTGAGCCTAAAGTTTCTGTGGCTAAGCGAGACAGTTAAGTGAATATTGCCCCATTTTACGACCTTTCTTACCATAGATGTTAAGGGAATCAGTGTAGTTGTTAAGTTAGCAACCCAGTTGTTAAGTGAGTCTGAATTCCCCATTGATTTTGCTCGTCAGAAGATTGCAAAAGGGGATCACGTGACTCCGGGACACTGCAACTGTCATAAATATGAACCAGCTGCCAAGCGTCCGAATTTTGATCACGTGACCACGGGGGAGGCTGGAATGGTTGTAACCATGAAAAACGGTCATAAGTCACTTTTTTCAGGGTCGTTGTAACTTCAAACGGTCACAAAATGAACTGTTGTAGGTCGAGAACTAGCTGTACCTTTCTTCCCCCTATACATTCTGAGATGTATGCTTTAAACTTTATTTTTTTAAAAAAAACTTGGAAAGGTAGTTGCTGTCCTACATTATGTTTAGAATTCTGGTTGCTCTCAGATTCATCAACTGATGAGAGACTTATTTTTATTTGTTTAAGACATTTATCTAGCCCCCTGTCAAGTGCAAGGAATCAGAACCACACTAGGGGTAGATCAGAGTGGTGTGTATCCTAGCAATGTTCGACATTGGTTAGATCAGTGGTGGCGAACCTCTGGCACGCGTGCCAGAGGTGGCACTCGGAGCCCTCTCTGTGGGCACGCGTGCCATGCCCCGGAGATGGCAACCGTCCCTCTTCAACCAGCCGCCCACTAACTCGCCGAGGTCCCACGTGGCCGGATGCATCCCAGCACGGATGGTTTCCCTCCCCCCTGTCCCATCCCTCCTGGCTTCGCATGCTCTCCTTTTCCCAGGCACGACCCACTGCATCGCCTCCTCAGCTGTCAGCTGGCCATCCAGCTCAGAGGCAGCTTCTCTGAACTGCTGGCGGCGAGCTGAGGAGCCCCAGAGTGTGCCGGTCAAGGGGCCGGCAAGCTGTGGCTGCTGACAGACATTGTCGAGCCCCATGCGCTCGCTGGCCTCTGCGTGCGCGGGCCAATGGTGTCAGGCAGCAGCCACCCTGGCCCCTGCCTCGCCTTGCCCTGTGACAATGGCACCCCCGGCCTGCCTCGCCTTGCCTCGCCTCACCCCGCAGGACAAGCCTCCTGCCCACCGCCCCACCTGCCAGAGACCCCCTGGATCTCCCCCAACCCTGCCCGGCCCCCACAGACGTCCCTCCCCATGAGCAACATCGAGATGACCACACCCACCTTGGCCACACCCACCCAGTCTGCCATCACCACACAGCCACACATACCCAATGGGCCATGCCCACCTGGCACCCGGCAATAAATAAGTGGGTTTTGGGTTGCAGTTGGGCACTCGGTCTCTAAAAGGTTCGCCATCACTGGGTTAGATTATCTGAGGTGGCTGGGAGTTGTGATTTGGCAACATCTGAAGAGCCTCCTATCCACCCATCACTTGCTAGTGGCTGATTCTAACAACAGCAATTGGTCACCATTATAGAATACAGAATCTCAGAGTCGAAAGGTAACTTGGAGGTCCTCTAGTCCAGGATTTTTCAACCTTTTCACCCATTGTAAAACTTTTAGGATATGGCAACATCCGAGTACTACCAGACGCCTAGCAAGGTGTCAAAAACTTGATGACCCCCCCCCAAAAAGGAAAAAAGTGATAAAGTACAGGTAGTCCTCGACTTACAACCGTTCGCTTAGTGACTGTTTGAGTTACAATGGCACTGAAAAAAGTGCCCCCCAAGCCACAGCCGAGCAAGACACCTGCCTGCCCACCCGGCGGCGCTCTTCCTCCTGTCCGAGGTTTTCATTGTGAGCATTTCTGTTGAGAATTGGCAGCAGGGGAGGGATGGGGGGGTGTTTGGTTTTTATTCCCCCCTGTCTGCTGGGTGGTTGCAGCAGGTTTTGGTCACTTCACATGACCCTGGAACACTGTGACCGTCATAAATATGAATCAGTTGCCAAGCATCTGAATGTAAATCACAAGACCCTGGAGATGCTGCAACATTCCAGCTGATCGGCGCTTCTTCTGGGCTCAGCAGAAGCACCAGGATCAGCGCCGAGCTCCAGCTGGAGCCTGGCACTGATCCTGGCACTTCCGCTGAGCCCTGACAGCCCTGCAGCTCCAGCCATCTCTCACTCAGGCTTGTGCGGTGCTGCCACCGGTTCAGCTCGTTCCCCTCCCCCGCTACCACTTTTCTAGGATGCTCGCATACCACCTGCAAGGTGCCAATGTATCACAGGTTGTACCCGTACCACTGGTTGAAAAGCCCTGCTCTGGTCCAACCCCCTGCTCAGGCAGAAAACCCTACATCATTCCTGACAAACGGCTGTCCAATCTCTTCTTAAAAACCTCCAGTGTTGGAGCACCCACAACTTCTGGAGGCAGGTCGTTCCACTGATTAATTGTTCTCACTGTCAGGAAGTTTCTCCTTAGTTCTAGGTTCCCTCTTTTCTTGATTAGTTTCTATTTGTTACTTCTTGTCCTGTTTTCAGATGCTTGTTTGGAGAATAGGTTGCCCCTCTCTTTTCTGTGACAGCCCTTCAAATATTGGAAGACTGCTATCGAGACTACTGGTATTGAGACTGCTAATTAGGTATTTTACTGTGCTAGAGTAAAAAAAAAAGGCTTTTGGCTGCAGGACAATATTATGTGTGCTTGAGATAGAGATAGAGATAGATAGATAGATAGATAGATAGATAGATAGGTAGATAGGTAGGTAGGTAGGTAGGTAGGTAAGTAGGTAAGTAGGTAAGTAGGTAGGTAGGTAGGTAGGTAGATAGATAGATAGATAGATAGATAGATAGATAGATGATAGATAGATAGATAGATAGATAGATAGATAGATAGATAGATAGATAGATAGATAGATAGATAGATAGATAGATAGATAGATAGATAGATAGATAGGCAGGCAGGCAGGCAGGCAGGTAGATACAGATAGAGATAGATAGATAGATAGGTAGGTAGGTAGGTAGGTAGGTAGGTAGGTAAGTGGGGGGCGGTGGGAAGGAGAGAGAGAGAGTGAGATACAGAGAGAGAGAGGGAGAGAGAGAGAGGTGGAAATATGTTTCTTCCTATCATGCTTTCCTTTTCCCCTTCTTCCTATCATTAATCATTCCAAATACTTGCAAGGAGGGAACTCCCGACCTGCATCAGAACACCATCTCGACAGATTAGAAAAATTCAATACAAATAGGCTGATTTTTTTTCTTTCTTTCTTTCTTTTTGCAGCTTCAAGAGCAGAGCAGAAGATTGAAAGGCATGAGGGGTGGGGGCTGGGGGGCTGGGGGGGGAGAGGTTTAAAGGCATGTGTCGAAGGAAGAAGGAGCTAAGGGGTGACCGACCAGGCAGCACAAGAGAGAAAGAAAGGACGAAAATCCTTCCTCGTTTGCCCTTTTGCTGATGCTTTCTTCCCAGAGAGCCAACGTCAATAAAGCCCTTTGATGAGGAGAGGGTGTTTTGCCTCAAGCCAGATGTTGAGAGGAGGGAACACTCCTGCAGAGCGCTCCAATCCTTTGCTTCATGCTTCCTCTCTGCAGAAGGGAAATAATTCATATTTCCTATTTGTAGAAGGAGAAGAGAGAGAGAGAACAGGTCCTTGAAGCTTTAAGTCTCAGGTTTATTTGTTTGTTTCACCGCCCATCTTAAATACGTACAGTAACTCTGGGTAGCCAGCAACCGATTTACAAAAACAATATAAAAAGAGCCTTCGTAACCAAACCAAACTGAAGTGATCCAATGCAAAGAACGCCAAGGCATTACGTAGAGAAGGCACAATATACAGCAGTGATGGCGAACCTATGGCGCGCGTGCCAGAGGCGGCACACAGAGACCTCTCTGTGGGCGCACACGCCATCGCCCCAGCTCTGCCTCCCCCTGCTGCCCCCTCCACACCAGCAGCCCCCCTGAAGGAGAGTTGCCCCCGGGTGCGGCCCACGCGGAGCAGCGCAGCCAAGGACATGGCAGCCGGGCGGCAGGAACAAGACTCCGCCCTTGCGCCCCGTCATGCACAGATGATGCTGCATGGCGCGGGCAGAGGGCATGGCTGCCATGGCGCTGCAGGGCCACCTGGGCAATCTGCAGCGGGCTGGAGAGGTGGGCAGGGGAAAGGGATGGGGTGGACGGGGCGGGGCAGGGCAGGGTGGGCGGGACAGAGTGGGGGTGGGGGGGCAGGGCAGTTTTTGGGTACTCGGTTTCTAAAAGGCTTGCCATCACTGATATACAGCATTAGGCTACTCTACGACCTACACTGGGCGCTAAAACCTGGGGAAGGGGCCAACTCTTAGTGACCTTCTGAAAAACCAAGAGGATAAGAGCACTTTGTACTTCAGAGGGGGGTTGTTGCTTAGAGTAGGAGCCGCAACAGAAAAAGTAGCTCTCCTCAGTCCCACCAGATGACACAGTTCAATAGAGGGGATCTGAAGCAATCCCACCCTGCCGGAACTGATGGAATGAGCAGAAACCACCTGGCCCCTTAGCATCGTCACACCAACATCTTGAATTGCACTCAGAAACCTATTGAGAGTCACGAATGAAAGGTGATATACGTGTCCCAGGATAATGTTACAGGATCCAATCTAGGTCAGCCACCGGGACCAGAGTTTTAGTCTTCCGAGTGACCGACCCAGATAGGCTACTTCGCCTATTGAGAGTCGCTGCAACTTGTGATGTAGTGATGTCGCCTAGGTGTAATAAGCTGTACCCATAACTACTCATGCTGCAGCATTCTGGGTCAATTGAAGATTTTAGGTGTTCTTCAGTGCTGCCCTACATAGAAGGACGTATTGTAATAAGTCCAGTTGGGTCTTGCTTGTTTCCTATGCCTCTATCTCTTTAGGAAAGGCTTTAACACAGTGATGGCGAACCTTTTAGAGACCGAGTGCCCAAACTGCAACCCAAAACCCACTTATTTATCGCAAAGTGCCAGAGCTGCATCAGGATGGTGGTGCCCTCAGGGGGGGGGGCGGAGGGCATGGCCCACTAGGTGGGCATGGCTGCAATGGTCACGGCAGACTGGGTGAGTGTGGCCGGGGCCAGGGCGGTGGGGGCCAGACCCTTGCCATCTCTGGGGCATCCCTGGGGGCCAACACCGCTTGCTCACTCACTTCCTGCCCTGTCGCTTCCAAACGCCACGTGCTCGCTACTCTGGCGAACTCTGCTGGGGCAACAGCGCCCGTGCCCACAGAGAGGGCTCTGAGTGCCGCCTCTGGCACGCGTACCATAGGTTTGCCACCACTGCTTTAACAGAAGAACAAGGCTATGCCACTTTATTTCATTATTTTCTTAAAACCCTCCCTTTTCCTAAAATAAAAAGAGGGATGGTAACGAGTGGGGTTGCTTTTTTTAAGCAAACAACAACTATTTTAAGTCTTATTAATCCGTGGCACCTAAATTTTTCTAGGCACTGTGCAAAAACAGAGTAGAAGTCAATCCCTTGCTTGCTCGGCACAGGATGGGGTCTCAGAATGGAGGAACAAGAAAGGACAAGAATAACTTGTAATTTTCCCTGCTGAATGTTTTAAATAGCTTTAGCTTTGATTAAAAATAATAACCGGGTAATAATGCACATTAGGACCCAGCCACAGATCTCTCTTCCTGGATGTTGGTTAATGGCCATCGTGCCAGCTTCTGTGGTTGATGATTTTTTAAATCATCCATGTGCTCCCTGAGGAAGCAGGAAGCGGATATGGGAAGTGTGGGGCAGAGAAATTTGAAGTGTAGGTCCCTTCTCTGTTTCCAGCCTCTCTCGAGTTTAGATGTCTTTCTCTGTTCTGGACAACTAACCTTTCCACATTCAAGGCAGAGAACAAGACTGGCCCAAAGTCGCCAAGCTAGCTTTCATGGCTAAGATGGGACTTGAACTCACAGTCTCCTGATGAGTAGCCTGGTGCCTTAAATAACTACTAGACCAGTGATGGTGAACCATTTAGAGACTGAGTGCCCAAACTGCAACCCAAAACCCACTTATGCATCGTCGAGTGCTGGGTGGGTGTGGCCCATTGGCTGGGTATGGCCCATTCCCACCCACACCGGGTAACCCACCCGCACCGACGCCACCATTGCCGTCTGACCCACCCTGATTTTTCAAGTTAGTTAGTTAAGGTTGAAACGTTCTGGAAAAAAAAAAGGGCGCTCTTCAACTTTAACTGACTAATTTGGAAAAAAAAAAAAAAAACGTGTGTCGCCGCCTCCGGATTTCGCTTTTCCAAAATATTTTGCCAGCTGAAGGCCTAGGACTGGGGCGACAGGGCATGTGCCCACAGAGAGGGCTCTGAGTGCCGCCTCTGGCACCCGTGCCATAGGTTCGCCACCACTGTACTAGACCAAACTGGCTGTCACAGAACGGAACAGTGCTTCTATTCTGCATGCTGAGTCTTACCTCATATTGAAAAGAAACTGTGAGTGTGCTTTTAAGGACAACTTTGCTGGCCATAGCCTCTCAGGGAATATGAATATATTTTCTTTACACACACTCACACCCAAACCATTGAGAACCAATCCTGAGAAGGAACACACAAGAAAAGAACAAAAATGATGCACCAAGAAGGACCTAAAGAGGCAGGGAGAGACACTCCAGTACTCCAAGTGGAATCATCAAGAAGTCAAACTAAAGAGGGCAAACAGGGTTGAACAGAGCAAAGTATTACAGCACAAATATTTTCATATCTGTATATAAGATCGGCAACAGAAGTTCAAATCCTTACCCAGAGTTCTTTATTGACATAGGCTTAGCCTTTGTTAGATAATTGTAATGGCCATACAAACCTAAGATTGCAACCAACAAAAAGCAAATATCAAATTCATCTCTTTAGAAACAGGATAGCCTAAATTAAGATTATACAAATCCCATATATATATATTGTAAAATGAAAAGTAAAAGGGGGGAAATAATGCCTAGGAATTTATATCACAGGTTAACCCAGGGGTAGTCAACCTTGGTTCTTTTATGACTTCAACTCCCAGAATTCCTGAGCCAGCTGTGCTGGGAGTTGAAGTCCATGAGTCATAAAAGAGCCAAGGTTGACTACCCCTGGGTTAAACATTCAGAAAACTTGACCAGATTGCTCAAAAGTCACTTTCCCCCTATTTTTTTTTTTAAAAAGCACAGACAAAAAAACCCAGAACAGAATAGACACATGTCAAACTCAGTTGCTGTTGAACAGCACCCATGGATGATCCATTATTGCAAATCAAGTGTAAATTGGTGTGTTTGCTGGCTGAGGAGGTTAGTCAAATCATGAGGAGTTTAAGTAAATTAACCACAACTCCAATCCAAGGGGAGCCATCACTGCCTCTTTATCTGCTCTGTCAACGCTTTAAGATGTAGCGCTTTCATTAAATGACAGCTGAAAATCAAATTATTTCCCCAAGCCTCTGTGGTTCCCAGCAGAGGCTTTAGACAAAGGTCATAGGCTCTTTAAGTTTAAAAAGCAGGAGGCAGGTAAGCTGAAAGGGCTTCTGAGTCTAGCCAGGCTTGGTTGTCTAAGGACAGATGCTGGAGAGCTACAGTTCTTATAGGGAGAACTAAGTCTAGTCCTGTAATTTTGTGGGCTGAACTGTCCAAATTTCTGGAAATGTTCCTTCTACGCAAAAAAACAACTCTTCCACTCTCTGCATATAGTATTTTGAAGGCCTCAGTGAGGCAGGATGTGGCGTCATCCTTTAAGTGTTTTGTAGTCAGTATTTTAGTTTATCCTACAGCAGGGGTCTTCAAACTTGGGCCTTTTATGACTTGTGGACTTCAACTCCCAGAATTCCTCAGCCAGCATATGCTGGCTGAGGAATTCTGGGAGTTGAAGCCCACAAGTCATAAAAGAGCCAAGTTTGAAGACCCCTGCCCTACTGTATATAGCAAGCATTTATAATTCTAGATTATTTTACAGATTCCAAATCCTAGGGCTAGAGCCACAAAGAATCTAGCCATCAGGTAGTGGTTGCATGTAGTTGGTATGAACATTGGACATATTTGAAGCTTTTCATTTAGAACAGGGGTGTCACACTCGCAACGTCACATGACATGTTGCGACGTATCGTGACTTTTTTTCCATTGCCGGGCGCGGTTTCAGCATGACGCATCCGACCCGTGGGCCGGCAGTTTGACATCCCTGATTTAGAAGGTGGAAAATGTCACAAGAAGAGGTCCAGGCAAGGCCTGATGTGAAAGCTTGCTGAAATCAGTCAAGTATGGAGCAGTTTCTGGGTGGTAAAATGGGGACCTAATACATTGGACCAAAACATTAGACCACAGTATGATCCAGGGGAATAAAATACAACATAGCAAAAAAAAAAAATTGAAGAAGGTAAGGGAGGAAGCAGAAGTCTGTTGTACAGCATCCGCTTTGTATTAAGTGATTGTGTTCCTTTCAACCAGACAGGATTTCCTCACGCAGGATATTGAAGTAGGCAGATTTGTTTGTTTGTTTGTTTGTTTACTTACTTAAAAAGGAAGGCTATAGGTGGCTTAGACTGGGGGAGGCTGAGGTTTATCTTACTTTGTTTGTGTTGAGGTCAGAAGTTACTAGTCAAAGGAACTGTTAAAAACTATTTGAGACATGATGGCAGTGTAGCTATGAGAGGCTGAAGTGGGAGGCAACAGACAAATTGCCCATCAGTGAATTTTATTTAATCTGAGATTCACTAGGATTTGCATTTAGGCTTAGAATTTGGATTTGGTGCCTCTGCTTAGTTATGCAACCCGTAAAGCAATCCAGGTAGTCCTCAATTTACAACCGTTTGCTCAGTGACCATTCAAAGTTACACCGGTGCTGAAAAAAGTAACTTATGACCATTTTTCACATTTACGACCGCTGCAGCATCTCCAGGGCCCTGTGATCAAAATTCAGATGCTCGGCAACTGACTCGTATTTATGACGGTTGCAGTGTCCCAGAAGTCATGTGATCCCCTTTTGTGACCTTGACCTCCTGACAAGCAAAATCAATGGGGAAGTCAGATCCACTTAACAACTGCAGTGATTCACTTCACAATTGTAGCAAGAAAGGTCATACAATGGGGTAAAACTCACTTAACAACTGCCTTGTTTAACAACAGAAACTTTGGGCTCAGTTGTGGTTGCAAGTCAAGGACTAGCTGTACTTATAAGAGAATTCCTTAGAATGTGCAGGAGTTGATTTATATTTGAAGCTTTTCATTTAGAACAGGGGTGTCACACTTGCAACGTCACATGACATGTTGCGACGTATCGTGACTTTTTTCCATTGCCATGACACATCCGACCCGTGGGCCGGCAGTTTAACATCCCTGATTTAGAAGGTGGAAAATGTCACAAGAAGAGGTCCAGGCAAGGGTTGATGTGAAAGCTTGCTGAAATCAGTCAAGTATGGAGCAGTTTCTGGGTGGTAAAATGGGGACCTAATAGATGCCCCGATGAATTCTTTTCAGAAAAAAAACCCACCACCATAAATTCAATATAAATACAGCAAGTGAAATAAATAGGCCACATTTGACAGTATATACAGAAGATAAATGTGTGCTTCATGTAGCCGTGAATAATCAATGCAACTCAAGAGTAAGCAAATCTGAGTGTAATCTGAATGAAGAAGTGAAGATGGGAGGGGGGGGG
>NW_015387243.1:139033-141215 GCF_001527695.2 Protobothrops mucrosquamatus | reverse complement strand
GGGGGGGGGAGTAAAGCTATAGGTATAATTATGAATGAAAAGATTCAAAGAACACCAATTCAAAGAATGAATTGGTATCATTGTGTTTTTATGGCTGCAAACAAAACTTTCTACAGTACTTTGGCGATAATTGCATTTTGTGCTTCTGGTAGTAGGAGAACTAGGGATAACCTATGGGGAAAATATTGCAACATTCTGAATAAATGTGATTTTATAATATAGAACAGTGAGAACAGTTAATCAGAGGAACAACCTGCCTCCAGAAGCTGTGGGTGCTCCAACACTGGAAATTTTAAAGAAGAGACTGGACAGCCATTTATCTGAAATGGTATAGGGTTTCCTGCCTGAGCAGGGGGATGGACTAAAAGACGTCCAAGGTCCCTTCCAACTCTGTTATTTTCTGTTAAAACTGTCTGTGTGTAATATTCAATTGGGCAAAGGGGTGCATTGTAGGACAACAATTTTTGAACCAAAGTATTTCAAATGGATTAACTTAAAGAATGCAACCAAAATCTGGGACCCATGACTCTTATGGAATTGAATTTTTTAATAAAACATTTTACGATAAAAATTATTGTAAAACATTTTATGACATAATACAAGATACCATAAAGCAGTGGTGACAAACCTATGGTACGCGTGCCAGAGGCGGCACTCAGAGCCCTCTCTGTGGGCACACGCGCTGTCGCCCCAGCCCCACCTCCCCCTGCGGCCCCCTCCTCACCAGCAGCCCCCCCCCGGAGGAGAGTCGCTCCCCACATGGAGCAGCGCAGCCAAGGGCATGGCAGCCGGGCAGCAGGGACAATACTCTGCCCTCGCGCTGCATTGCGCGCAGATGATGCTGCGGGATGTGGGCGGAGGGCATGGCCGCCATGGTGCTGCAGGGCTGCCTGGGCAATCTGTGGCGGGCCATGGAGGCGGTGGGTGGCCCTGTGGGCAGATGGGGCAGTGTGGGGGGCAGAGTAGGGGGGTGGGCGGATGGGCACGGCGGTTTTTGGGCACCACTCGGTCTCTAAAAGGTTTGCCATCACTGCCGTAAAGCATTCCCTGTGGCCAACTTCTGATGTTGGATTGTGCTATACAGTTCAACACGGGTTGTTTTTCCAGGCAGATATATATCTGAATATTTCCCATGATTTTTAAGAACTTTTCCAGTGAAGGCAGTACATTAGATGCGCTGTCACTGCTGAAGACATGAAGGAAACTAGTAAAGAAATACCCTCCAGAATGATGAACCAACTAGTTACAGATTGTCTTGTTTATTCTATAATTCACTGTCCTGGGGAGAAGCCGAAGGATGGAATTAAGAGAGAGAGAGAGAAGGTGTTAAACGTTTCTTGGTCCCAGAAAGTCAGTCTGGATGTTCTGCTGAATTCCAGTGGGTCTCTGGGAGAGCTGCTGTGGGACCTCTCTCTCCCATCTGGACACTGGGTTCTGCCTGTCCGTGGCGAATTTTGCTATGACTGTCAGAGACCAAATCAGTAAAACCTATTTCTTCTTATTTTTGTGATTTTGAAAAGAGAATATCAATCTTGTGGAATGCCATGTCTTCTATGAGATTAATGTCCCCACTGATACCCACTGAAACGGATAAGTGTAAATTTCAGGGATCTTTATGACAGCTAGGGTTGCCAGGTCTGCTTCCAAAAAATAGCGGACAAATGGGGGGGGGGGGTTAAGTAGTAAAAAAAGTAGACTGTACAGCTTTAGATTACGTACCATTTCATCATAAAGCTTTTGAATAAAAAAAATGTCCACTATTTTTTGAAAAAAAATTTTTTGAAAAAAAATAGTGAACATAATGTGAAAAAAGCAGACTGTCCACTCAAATAGTGGACACCTGGCAACCCTAATGACAGCCCTCTTTTCCCATGGTGCACCATTGATGGGTTTCATTGTGGCATTTCTCTTCTACTGGCTTTAGCTGGCTTTAGAAATCTCTCTCTCTCTCTCTCTCTCTCTCTCTCTCTCTCTCTCTCTCTTTCTCTCTCTCTCTCTCTCTCTTTCTCTCTCTCTCTTTCTCTCTCTCTCACACACACACACACACACACACTGTTTTCAACTCCCAAGTCAAGTGGGAAAGGGCTGCAGCTGGAGGTGCCGATTTCTTTTTCAATATAAAATTTTTATTTTTATCATAAAAAAAAAGAGATACATCACAAATATTTCACAATATTATATC
>NW_015387243.1:121926-137683 GCF_001527695.2 Protobothrops mucrosquamatus | reverse complement strand
TCGCCTACATCGTCCGTATAGGACGACTCGGGAACTCAACTCCTACCCCGGGCAGCTCACCGATCCCCTTATGCCCAGGGGAAAGGTATCAAGCCGTTTGACAGCAGATGCTGGCTGTCAAACCGGCTTTTACGCAAAACAGGCGGGAGGCAGCAAACAGCTGCGACCAGCGAAATCGCCTGCCACCGGAAGTCCCGAGGTGCCGATTTCTGAGGGCCCTATAAACAGGCGGGAGGATCTGCAGAGAGACTTCCAAGTAGCTCCACCATCAAATCCCCAGGAGCAGCAGAGCTTCAGAGGCCCTGACAGAAAGAAATATTGATCATGCTGGCCAGGAGCTGTCAAACTGATTTGTTGGCGGCCTGATCTTAGCAGCTTCCTTTTTGTTTCTGACGAAGCTGTTCATGCCGAGACTTGAGTTCTTGTCAAATGCGAAGGAAGGGGTGGTGGGGGGTTATGTTTCCTTTTTACACTAGATAGAACAGTGATGGCGAACCTTTTAGAGACCGAGTGCCCAAAAACTGGCCCGCCCCCCACTCCACCCCCTGCCCCGCCCCCACCCTGCCTGCCTGCAGGGCCACTTACCGCCTCCAGGGCCCGCCGCAGATCGCCCAGGCAGCCCAGCAGCGCCAGGGCGGCCATGCCCTCTGCCCACGCCCCACAGCATCAACTGTGCGCGATGGGGCGTGAGGGCAGAGTCTTGTCTACGCTGCCTGGCTGCCATGTCCTTGGCTGCGCTGCTCCGTGTGGGCCACGCTCAGGGGCGACTCCTCCAGGGGGGGCTGCTGGTGAGGAGGGGGTCGCAGGGGGAGGCAAGGCTGGGGCAATGGCACGAGTGCCCACAGAGAGGGCTCCGAGTGTCACCTCTGGCACCCGTGCCATAGGTTCGCCACCACTGAGATAGAACAAACTAGCCTGAGCAAGGAGCCTTCGGTCAATGGCCCTCCGAATGAATTACCAACCATCTCTCCTCCCTTCCCTGGGCAGGACAAGAGGCCAGTCTTACGGCCAGGCTTCACTAGGGTGTTGGGGTGTGTAAAGACATATGAGTAATTGCCAGGTGTGTGGGAAAATGAGTAGTGATGCCTCAGTTGCAATGATGTAAAACAGTGTTTCTCAACCTTGGTAACTTTAAGATGTACAATTGACTGGTGGTGCTTTTGACAATGCCAATTAGCTATTATTATTATTATTATTATTATTATTATTATTATTATTATTATTATTATTATTATTATTATTATTATTATTATTATTATTATTATTATTATTATTATGGATCATCGCACAGTCAGCCAGATGTTCAGACTGGATTTGGCATTTTTGTCTACCTATCGACCTGGGATAGGCAGATGTGGATGTTTGATGGTATTACAGATATCGTCGCAGGATGGAAGCAGTTCCTAGTAAGGCCGCCTTTTGCAATTGACTAATAGCGAATTTGTCAATGCCAATGGTGTTCAAGTGGTGCTCCAGTTGTTTTGGGATTGCACCCAAGGCGCCAATTACTATTGGTACTACTACCCTTGCTTGTTTTTGCCACAGTCTTTCTATTTCTATTTGTAGGTCTTTGTATTTTGTTATCTTCTCCAGTTCTTTCTCGTCTATTCGGCTGTCTCCAGGCATTGCCACGTCCACTATCCAGACTTTTTTGTCTTTCTTATCGACAATTGTTAAGTCCGGGGTGTTATGTTGCAGGTGCTTGTCTGTTTGAATTCTGAAGTCCCAAAGCAGTTTAATTTTATCATTTTCTATTATTATTATTATTATTATTATTATTATTATTATTATTATTATTATTATTATTATTACTACTACTACTACTACTACTACTACTACTACTACTACTACTACTACTACTATTGATCATCGCACAGTCAGCCAGATATTCAGACTGGATTTGGCATTTTTGTCTACCTATTGAGTCCTTACCAAGGACCTGGGATAGGCAGATATGGATATTTGATGGTATTACAGATATCGTCGCAGGATGGAAGCAGTTCCTAGTAAGGCCGCCTTTTGCAATTGACTAATGGCGAATTTGTCAATGCCAATGATGTTCAAGTGGTGCTCCAGTTGTTTTGGGATTGCACCCAAGGCGCCTATTACTATTGGTACTACTACCCTTGCTTGCCTTTGCCACAGTCTTTCTATTTCTATTTGCAGGTCTTTGTATTTTGTTATCTTCTCCAGTTCTTTCTCGTCTATTCTTCATCATCATCATCATCATCATCATCATCATCATCATCATCATCATCATCATCATCATCATTATTATTATTATTATTATTATTTTTAAAGGCAAACTTTGAAACATGGGAGTGACACTTGAGGTAACTCTGTGACCTTCAGATGAGGCACACTGCAACTCTTCAGACTTCGTACGAGTTGGTTATGCTGGCTGAGAGCGATATCTGTTATGGTTCGGGACCTTGAAAGCCAACGGGTTGAGGGAGACTAGGCTGGGATGAAGGGGAAATGAATATTATGCAATACCCATCACCACCACCCCACGACAACGTGAACTGAATACATGTCCCATTTGCTTGGAAAATGCATTGAATATGCACCATGGAATCCTATAAAAAATCTCTTTCAATACAAGAGAATATTTATAGCTCAGGGTTGAATTGTGGAAAGCCGCAGTTGTTTTCTGTTGTCGCTCTCTGAGCTTGGTTGTCTGCTTGTAGACATTTCATTACCTCACTAGGTAACATCCTCAGTGCTGGAGGGAGAAGGGGTAGAACTCGTTTAAGCACAGACTTTGGTTTTGATTTAGGGATGCCGCACGGGACTCCCTTCCATCTGCAATCAGCGGATGTGAGCACTGCCTGCTTAACCATCGGCCTTCCTTCCTCTTTTCTTTGTCCAGCTCTCTGCCTGGTGCTGGGCTGCATGATATTCCCAGATGGCTGGGACTCAGAGACCGTCAGGGACATGTGCGGGGAGAAGACGGGGAAGTATTCGCTGGGCGACTGCTCTGTGCGCTGGGCTTATATCTTAGCCATCATTGGCATCTTGAATGCCCTTATCCTCTCCTTCCTGGCCTTCGTCCTCGGCAACCGGCAGAACGACCTGCTTCACGAGGAGCTCAAAACAGAGAACAAAGGTGAGTGCTCTCTCTGCTTTGCATACACAAACACACCGGGATAAAGCTCCCCCCTCCCCTTGTCCGTTCTGCATGTGGCTGAGGCCGTGAAGCAGCAATCACCATCTCGAATATCGGAGTAACTACGGTAGGCTGCCTTCACGTTTAACGCAGAAAAGCATGTCTCGATGTGGAAAGACTTAGAAAGTTGCCTGAAATTACAGCATTTAACTTAGTGCTAGGCTACAATGTTAGAATCCTGTACATTCAGATTTTACTTTGGGAAAAGCGTTAAGGCTTCAGCAGGCATGAACAGAGGATGACATTGATTCAGGATCCCAGAGCACTTCCCGCTAGTTCCATCATTCCTAAAGTTTGGATGGAATTTTTTTCCCCCAGCCAATCTTTAGTTTACAAAACAAAAAAGGGGGGAAACTAACTATTGGGAGGTTATAGCACTTCATTATTGCATTTACAAATTTGTTCCAAGGATCTAAGCGGCTTACGACAACAACAAATATAAAGTTTAAAACAAAACAGAATGAATATAATTGAAATACACAGTCAAGTAAAATCAGCAAGAACAGAGTGAGCTTATTGTTATTGTCGTTGTCAGTGTGTGGATGTTTTTACAGTAGCCAGGAGACCATAATGCTATTGCAGAGTAGTAGTTTGGCTTGCCAAGGTAACACACTTGGAAGACACACTTGCGGGCTTCCCAACGTGTGCCCCAGGAGGGCAAGCTGCCTTCGCAGCAGGGAGAAAGATGAGCAGCTCTTCCTGCAGGGTCACCCAAGACGCCCTTCCCTCCCAGGAGCTGCCCCACAAGTGGGCGCTGCCACCAGGAAGGTTCAGAGTGGTCAGGAATCTGATTGCCTGCACAGAGCGCCAATTTGTCTCCCCACCAAAGTGGTATTTCTCTCTCTCTCTCTCTCTCTCCATCCATCTATCCATCTCCCTCTCTATATATATATATCCATCCATCTCTCTCTCTCCATCCATATATACATATATCCATCTATTTCTCTCTCTCTCTCTCTCTCTCTCTCTCTCTCTCTCTCTTCATCCATCTATCCATCTCTCTCTCTCTATATATATATATATCCATTCATCTCTCTCTCCATCCATCTATACATATATCCATCTATTTCTCTCTCTCTCTTTCTCTCTCTCTCTCTTCATCCATCTATCCATCTGTCTCTCTCTATATATATACATCCATCTCTCTCTCTCCATCCATATATACATATATCCTATTTCTCTCTCTCTCTCTCTCTTTCTCTATATCTATCTATCTATCTATCTATCTATCTATCTATCTATCTATCTATCTATCTATCTATCTATCTACCTATCTACCTATCTACCTATCTACCTACCTACCTATCAATCCATATATAACACTATAACACCAAAAATGCGAATCCTGGGCATCATATTGACAAATTTAAAAAAAGAAAACAAACACCAGGATAAAAGTAAACAAGACTGTTTAATATAAACAAGCCTGTAGATAAAAAGTCACTAAGCTTTCATCAGCCAAACTGCCGACGTCGTCAGAGTTGGAATAAAAGGATATCTGGGAGCTGGCTTATATAGCCGCTTGCCTCTGCGCCTGGCTTCTCGAGCGCGTCATCGGCCCATTGATTGTGCTCGTCCGTAATGCACTGAGTTGCTCTACACCTGGCAATCTGCCCATGGCCCCCATGGTTGTCTTCCAATCTTCAATCGCTCTTCTGGCGCACGTGCAGGCCAGACAACCGAATCCGGTTGTTTTTTTCTCAAACTGTGATTCAGGCACTCTGTCGGGCCGTCATCCTCCCCCACCTCCAAGATCGCTGTTGTCTCGGGCAAGGGAGTTACTGGGATCGCTCCAAAACAGGAGGGGAGGGAGATAAGATGCAGAGACGGCTGGACAGCCACCGCCCAGGCGCCTGCACGCGCGCCAGAAGAGCGATTGAAGATCGCAGCTTTTCTTTTCTTTTTTAGTATAGTAAAGTAGTAAAGTAGATGGAGCTGACAGGGATGGTTAAATTGACTTCTTTGATTGGAAAAAGAGTAATACTGTATCTACATTTATTGGATGGAAACCCTTTCTAGACTTTTTTCAACATCACTTATGATGTGGTTTTAATGATTAGAAAAACAATGGAAAATAGAAACTTCTTTTCTTTTTTTCTTTTCTTTTCTTATGCTCAAAGTTATGTCTCGCTTGGAGGAGCAGATAAAAATGTTAGATAATGAATAGACAAGTCCAGATTCAAATGCTCATTAAGCATTTGAAGCTGCCTAGGTGACATTAGGCCAGTCCTATATTTTTTTCTGCCTCAAAGGAAACATAGACACTGCCTGCCTTTGCTTGTGCTTCTCCTGATCTTGCCAAGCCTTAGATGAAAGCCAGAGAACCAAAGGTGCCTAATTGGAAATTTAATTAATCAGAATAAATCTCCAGGACTCGGGGTTTGCTCCATCTGTTTGTATGAAGGAAAGGCAGACTTGCCAGCAAGAACCAAATGCTGAAACAGCAAGAAATAATGATGGGAAGAAATTAAAAAAAAAAACACAAGCAAATCCCTTTTCCATTCATATGTGGAAAGACAGCCAGAGATTCTCTATGTGCAGTCCATCTGAGGCATTACAGGTCAAAAGTCTGTCTATACCAGGGGTGGGGAACCTTGGCTCTTTTATGACTCATGGACTTCAACTCCCAGAATTCCTGAGCCAGCCATGCTGAGGGGAAAGGGAGAGGTTTCCAAGCTGAGCCATGCTGGCTCAGGAATTCTGGGAGTTGAAGTCCACGAGTCATAAAAGAGCCAAGGTTGCCTACCCCTGGCCTATACCAGTATTCATTGTTATGCAATTACTAACCGGATGTACTAACCATACATTCTATTTTGCAAGCTTATAATCGTGACGTGATTGGGACAACAAGCCAATTCCTATTTGACACTTCCTAACAGCTGTCATTTAAGGACAGTTTCTTTAAATACAGGCAAGTCCCTGACTATTCATTTAGTAACCATTCAAAGTCACAACGGCCCTGAAAAAGAAGGACTCACGACCGGTTTTTACATTTCCGAACGTGGCAGCAACCCCATGATTATGGGATCAAAATTCGGGCACTTGGCAACTGGCATGTATTTGTGACGGTTGCACTGTCCCAGGGTCATCTGATCACCATTTGTAACCTTCCCAGCCGGCTTCAGGCAAGCAAAGTTAATGAGGGAAGCCAGATTTGTTTAATGGCTGCATGATTCACTTAACAACTGCGGTGATTTGTTTAATAACTGTGACAAAAAGGTCATAAAAAGGGGCAAAACTCACTTAACTTTCTGGCTTAGCAATGGAAATTTTGAGCTCAATTGTGGTTGTAAGTCCTTTACTTACGACCACTATTGGGATTAGACCAGGGGTCTTCAAACTTGGCCTTTTATGACTTGTGGACTTCAACTCCCAGAATTCCTCAGCCAGGCACGTCTGGCTGAGGAATTCTGGGAGTTGAAGTCCACAAGTCATAAAAGGGCCAAGTTTGATGACCCCTGGATTAAAACTTCTTCTACGAAGTGATACGGTTGTTAAAGGAATCATGCCTGATTTTATGACCTTTTTTTGACACAGTCATTAAGGTAATCTGGCTTCCCCTGTTGACTTTGCTTGTTGGGAAGCCTCCCGGAAAGGTCACAAATGGCGATCATGTGACCCTGGGATGCTGGAACCATCATAAATGAATGCTGGTTGCCCAGCACCCAAATATTGATTACATGACCGTGGGGAAGGCTGCGAAGGTTTTAAGCATAAGGATCTGTTGTAAGTCACTTTTTTCAGTGCCTCCATGACTTCAAATGGTTGTTTAAAAAATGGTCGTAAGTCAAAGGTTCCCTGTACGGTTAAAAGTAATAATAAGCCACTAGAAGTCTGATCCTCCATGAATTTGTGAGCAATTGGTGGCGGTGGCCATCACCGCCTCCTATAGTAGCCTATTCCATAGCTTATATTCCATAGCAACTTTGTCAAGAAGGATTTCCTTCTGTTCATCCTGAATCTGTCCACACTATCTCCAGCAGGGCCCCATATTCTTATATTTTATCAGAGGAAGGAAGAAAAACTTCCCTGTTTACCCAAAGCGTGATTTTATATATACCATATCACATTTGTCCCCTTCTTCTTCTTGTGCCATATCCGTTATCGGACGTTGGCGATCATGTTGGCGATCCTGTTTTTATCAGCAGCCGCATGAAAAAGTGCTGCTGACTTTTGTCCAAACCAGTCCCTTAGATTTTGAAGCCACGATGTTCTTCTTCTGCCTGGACCTCGTTTGCCTTCAATCTTTCCCTGGAGCAGTGGTTCTCAACTTGTGGGTCGGGACCCCATTTGGGGTCGATCGACCATTTCATGGGGGTCGCCAAGCAAGGCTGTCCGCCATTTTTTTTGTCCGCCATTTTTTTTGTCTGCCACTTTTTTCCCCTTTTCCGGCGGGTGCCTTACCTCCCCTGAGCTGGGCCAGCTGGTGGTCGGCCTGCTCCGTCTCTGCGGCTTGCCAGCTACGCCTCGGCCCGCGCAGGGGGCGGAACCACGCATGCGCGGTGCTCCCGGGCAGGGAAAGTCCTCGACTTACAACCGGTTGGGTAGTCCTCGACTTAAGACCGGTTTAGTCCTCGACTTACGACCAGTTTAGTCCTCGACTTACAACCGGTTTAATCCTCGACTTACGACCGGTTGGGGTCGCGGCATTAAAAAGGTTGAGAACCATTGCCCTGGAGGATTAAATGGAGTATGCCGTATTTTTCTGGGTGTCGCATCGCATGTCCGAAATATTCTAATTTTCGTTTTTTAATTGTTTTGATGATTTCCCTTGGCTTTCCCCGCCCACTTTTAATTCTAGGTCCAAATACGGTCACCTTTTCAGGGTGAAGCTATTTGTGCTCTCTCTCTGTTCAAAGGTTAGGGATGGAGACCCAGATGGTGCCGGAGAGCAAGATCCTTGTAAGTCCCCATCCGAAGGATAAACTCATGTCCTAGCCATGCTGCTGATCTTTTTTTTTAGAAACTTCCACAAATGCCACTTTCCCCCCCAACTAAAATAGCATGATGTCGACTGGCAGGTTTTCAACCATTGCCTTCTGCAGCTAGTTGACAGCCGTGATTATTCCTATGCTTTGCAAAACTTCACTACTGCAGATTAAATTACTGTTAAATTCACACCTAAAACAGCCCACTGAAGAGCTGGCAATTCTGTCTAGTCCATCTGCATTAAATTTTAGGCAGTGATGGTGGGGAGAGCTTTATAGGCTCCTTTACGAAAAAGGAAGCATCGGTTTTAGAAGAACAAAATGGCAAAAGGAGTAATGAAAGAATGCCCCCCCCCAGCGATGACACTTCTCTCTTTGCACCGGAGTAAAAAATTCCGGAAATTCCTGTTAAGTCCCAGGGATGAGTTTAAGATCTACTTTTTGTCAGGAGTAAGTTATCGCGTAATTCTCTTGTGACTTGATTTACTCTATGACACCAGAAGTTTCTGTACACGCTTCTTCGTGTAGGGTAATTTTTGTGTCGAGTTGCTTCTGAATAATTAGCAATAGCACTTAGACTTATATACCACTTCATAGTGGTTTACAGCCCTTTGTAAGTGGTTCACAGAGCCAGCATATTGCCCCCAACAATCTGGGTCCTCATTTTCCCGACCTCGGAAGGATGGAAGGCTGAGTCAACCTTGAGCCGGTCAGGATCGAACTGGTGGCAGTGGGCAGAGTTAGCCTGCAATACTGCATTTTAACCACTGCGCCACCACGGCTCTTTACTGTTTCAGATTTGATTGAACATCACAGAATTGGCACCAAACGATCCAAGATGCCACCCTTGGCTACGTGCAACATTCATCGCGTACTTCTAGCCTACTTAGAATCCACTTGCAATCATCTGAATAAAAAAATAGGCATAGCTAGGCCCAAGACAGTGTTAGGAAATTTGGCCAGCCTGCACCACAATCCTAACTTTCTTTTTTTAATATTTTCAACAGATTTTGTTGGCACTGCGGTAAGTTCTCTGTGTTGGTGTTGGCCTCACTGACGTCTGGTGTTTGCTAGCTGTGTTCATAGGAGCCTATTCTAGTTTTGTCTTGTCCTTGTTCATTAGTATGTAATTGTGTTAGAAGGATATTGTGTTGTAGTTGATCAAATCCTTTTGGGGAGGAAGAGGATTGGGGTGAAGAGAGGAAATGTACATACCCACATTTATGTTATCAAGCGCTCTTGTCTACCTCATTCCTCTTTCTGGGGAAAAGCTTTGTTACATATATAGGAACGTTCATCTTTATCCAGCCAATCCTGGGTCTATAAATACAATAATGGGGTCTTCATGGAGGCCATTCCCCGATCCCAATGCTTCCTCTTGAGATAATTCTCAAAATTATGGCCAGCCTAATGTCTTCAGAATACGGGGGAGGTCATGTTTTGGTCATTGTTTCTTTCCTTGGGCATGCTTACAGAAAAATCTCCTACCCTACTAGCAACCTCACAATAACAGTCCTGAATATTTCATTTATATCATCCTCAAGAGCAGCGGTTCTCCACCTATGGGTCGCGACCCCATTTGGGGTCGATCGACCATTTCACGGGGGTCGCCAAGCAAGGCTGTCCGCCATTTTTTTCCCCTTTTCCAGCGGGTGCCTTACCTCCCTTGAGCTGGGCCAGCTGGTGGTCGGCCTGCTCCATCTCTGCCGCTTGCCAGCTACGCCTCGGCCGGCGCAGGGGGCGGAACCACGCATGCGCAGTGCTCCCGGGCAGGGAAAGTCCTCGACTTACGACCGGTTGGGTAGTCCTCGACTTATGACCGGTTTAGTCCTCGACTTACGACCGGTTTAGTCCTCGACTTACGACCGGTTTAGTCCTCGACTTACGACCGGTTTAGTCCTCGACATACGACCGGTTGGGGGTCGCGGCATTAAAAAGGTTGAGAACCACTGCTCAAGAGCCTTGAGTTGGTGTTCTTCTGTCCTCCTTGGCTAAGAATCTCTAACTCATAGAACATCTTGGTCACTTCTCTTCTGCCAAGGCTGCGTGTCAAATCTGCTCTGCTACTAGCCCTCACTCTCCTTCTGAGAGATCAGGAGAAAACCAGCCAAGAAACAAACAAACTCACCCAGCCTGCTAAGGGACCATTTGCTTGCCAAACTACTCCAATATTTGGTTATTATGCTTGAAAAAAAAACCCGAGGAGGATAACACCGTCATTTTTTTTAGATTACTTAAGGAGGACCCTTAGAGCTCTTTAACAGCTTTCTGGTCCCTGTGGTGTACCCATGGAATAAATCCATGTTCTCCAGCCTGGTCCTCAAGATTGAAAGCGTCTCCAGCCAACTCAACGCACAATATTCACAGATTCTGTCATGTGTTGCAAAGATCATCCTGCATGTTGTATGCATCATTATAAATAATTAACTAGAGCACAGACTGTCCTTTCCCGATTTTCTGCAGGATGCAGTACAGGTAGTCCTCAACTTGCAACTGTCTATTTAGTGACCGTTCAAGTTGCATCACTAAAAAAAGTGAAACCATGACCGTTTTTCACACGTAAGACCAATGCAGCATCCCCACGGTCATGTGATCAAAATTCAAACGCTGGGCAGCTGACTCATATTTAGGACGGTTGCAGTGTCCCAGGGTCATGTGATCCCCTTTTGCAACCTTTTGGCAAGCAAAGTCAGGGGGGGAAGCCAGATTCACCTCACACCCGTGTTAATAACAACTGCAGTGATTCACCTAACAACTGTGGCAAGAAATGTCATAAAATGGGGCAAAATTCACTTAACAAACTTCTTGCTTAGCAAACAGAAATTTTGGGCTCCGTCGTGCTCAGGACTACCTGTACTCTTCTTTCATCTGAGTGGGAGTGCTCAGAGAGATAATAATAATAATAAAGGACTCCAGGACAGGAGAGCTTCCTAGTCTGAATGGGTGGGAATGCAACATCAACCTGCAGTTAAAATTGCAGGAAGAGACCCGTTTTCAAGGCCTGACAGGCAGTTTTCCCTTCCTTGTGATTGGAGTTTCAGTCTCCAGGGCCATGCATAGTCAATGAATCTGATTGCAGGCTCGGAATAACATTATTCATTTCAGTTTCGTTAAAAAGAAGAGAATGAACTCACGCATACAATAGCTTCTGGAAGTCTTACCAATTCCTTTGCCAGCAGTGGGTATAGGAGTCTGTATTATCTTTGGAATAATGAAGCAATAAGTGGCACCTGTATGTGTGTGTTTGTGTTTGTGTTTGTGTGTGTGCGTGTGTGAGTGTGAGAGAGAGAGAGAGAGAGAGAGAAAATCGTCCCAATGTCCAATCAGGGAATGTGCATATATGTTGCATGCATGTGCATGTGCCCATCTGTGATGGTCTGTTCAAGAATGATGCTTATGGGCCACTTCTGTATTTCTGTTTTCCCCTCATGTTGCAACCGTGCACGTACATGTACCACTGAGAAGCATAGAGTGGCTGCTCTGGGTCATGTAACAGGGAGGAGAACTTAAAATGGAGGCATCAATAACAGCCACAAGCCACAGACCAATTGCCTCTCCCATAGGGGTACATGGGGGAGGGGGGTTGCTGGAATTTTTTTTCTTCAAACCCTGTCAGGATCCAACCCATTTTTTAATTTGTCTTGCTTCTTCTCTCACATGTTTGTTTTGAGAGAGTTAGTCTGCTGGTGGACAGAAAAATCACTTTTCTTTGCATAATTTGCTTCCCAACATCCTGCTGGGTTACAAAGAGTAACAGCCCCAGCCCCCCTCCAAATAATAAACTTGAAAGGCCCAATGAAAAGAAAAGCTTAAAGCAGGGGTCTTCAAACTTGGCCCTTTTATGACTTGTGGACTTCAACTCCCAGAATTCCTCAGCCAGGCACGCTGGCTGAGGAATTCTGGGAGTTGAAGTCCACAAGTCATAAAAGGGCCAAGTTTGAAGACCCCTGCTTTAAAGCAAGAGAGGACTATAGTTCCGGCTTCCTGTCCCCTTTGTATAATGGCCAGAAGGAAAACCTCACAAACTGTGCATAATTTTTTAATTTACACCCTACGGTACCACAATGTTTGAAATCCAGCAATTAGGGTTAGGTTATTATAGAGTTTTTGTGATCCCTGTTTTTCCTTACCTCTGTGCAGTTTATATACACTGAACTGCCCGCCATCCTACACAATTGTGCGGTTTTGCAGGAAGCATTGGTTTTTTTAATTTTTTATTTTACTGACGCATGTTTTCTTCTTCACAGAGGATATAATGTAGAAGAGGCAGGAAGCCCCTTTCACTGGTACCTGGACTCTCATCCTTTCCTCCTCATCTCCCTCATGGCCTTTCTTTTGCGGCTGCCAACCAGGGGGGAAACCCTGCCCCACTCCACGGTGTCCGAATTCGCCGATCTCACCTGCGTGCCGTTTCCAGAGACATGGTCATCCCTCATGATCTGCCAGCTTTGACTCGTATTCCCTCTGCTGATTGGCTTCCCCGGCCTGCCTTTCCTGCTTCTGAGGGAAGGAAACGTGCACATTCCAACTGTATGCTCAAACAAGGAATGACGTCCCTGGGATTTTTAATACTTCCTTTTCAAGAGTTCCTCCTTTCTGGGAGAAGCCTCCAGCAGGGTCCTCAAGGCCATCCTCCTTCTCATGATGCCAGACCTGGTGCCAAGACGTTGTTGCTGCTGTTGCTGCTGCTGCTGCTGCTGTTGTCACAAACTACCAGGGCATCTCTTTGCCGCATCCGTTCCCGTTTTTAACTTTCTGGCCCCTTTGCTCATCCCTGCGGCCGTTCAGTACCATGCCGTGCTCAAGGCTGGCCCATTTGATACTTTTAGGTGTACATGAAATTGTCTCTGAACAGGGTAAGGTGAGCCCAGGTCCCCTTCTCCCGGGGGATTCCAGCCACCAGAACTTTTGAGTTTCAAATCATTCTGCCCAGGTAATACAGCCGCACCTTGATGTCTACAAGATGGGGGTGGGTGGGGGGTGGGGGGGAATAGAGAGAGGTCTGATCTGCTGGTACTTCTCTGCTCACTATGGGGCTGTCTCTCCAGTCTCAGCCTGCAAGACGAGTTCTTGGGACACTGAATGTAATTCTTGGCTAGAACCATGCTGGACATACGAAAGGCGCCAAAGATTGGGCGAAGGTGAGGGGTGTCACCTGTTGGCATCTGGCTGGCTAGGATGGCAGCTCAGGTGTGAGGCTCGTGCCAAATGCTGCTTCTCTCAAACCTGTGGTGCTTCATCCCTCTGAGTAAAAAGCAACGTGGGGGCCTGGGCAACCGTGAGTGAAGAGAGGAAATGGGCTATGTTGTGGTGCCAGCTATGCCTCTGGGCTGGGCTGAGCATTCAGAGAGACAAAAGTGAGCTAGGAAACTGACTCCCCCGCCCCCAAATCCAGCCACCACCCCCTTTCACAGTCCCAATAGTATCATTGAAGAACTAAGACAGAACTGCACTGTCCTAAATGTTTCAACAGTTGTGCCTCTTCCCCAGGCAGCAGGGTAGCAGCTAATCCCTCACAATTCGGGCTGTATTCTGAGAGACTTCCTCGGAAGTAGCCATTTTGTCCCAGATTAGTGGACCTAGCTTGTTCCCATACAAACTAGGCCTCAAGCCACTTATCAGAGAGATTTCCAGACTAGGAGTATGATCCAAGTTGGAGTCACAGAGACACGAGCAATTTTTGCCTAATCAAACCCCTCTTGCTCACACTTCCCGGCAGCATATAGTGTATTGATACTCTAAAGATACTATGACCATGAAACAAGCAATAGTAATCTTGACAATGGTTCCAAGAACAGCTTTTTGTTTTTTCCGCAGCCAAGACAACCAAGGGTCTAAAGAGTGCCAAAAGCTCTAGAAGCAGGTACTTAGAATTATAGGGATGGAAGGGACCTCAGAGGTCTTCTAGTCCAACTCCCTGCTCAAGGCAGGAGACCTTATACCAGGGGTAGGCAACCGTGGCTCTTTTATGACTCGTGGACTTCAACTCCCAGAATTCCTGAGCCAGCATGGCTCAACTTGGAAACCTCTCTCTTTCCCCTCAGCATGGCTGGCTCAGGAATTCTGGGAGTTGAAGTCCACGAGTCATAAAAGAGCCAAGGTTGCCTACCCCTGCCTTATACCATCCCCGTCAAATGGTTGTCCAGAAGGCAGAGAGGAGGGAGGGAGAAGAAAAAAGGTTTGGATCATAAAACAACAACAACAACAAAAGCAGATGGGAATGCAGAGATGAGCTAAGAATTTCTGGTGTCAGGGGCACAATACCCTAACAGCATCCCCCTGGCTGTCAAAGTATCAGTCACATAGCACAGCATTTGCCCTCCTTTCTGCTGTTTTGGTGGGATGCCCAGCCCTGTTACTGACCAAGCTGACCCTGAGCAAGTGGAATGATGTTCCCAGGTGAGAAGCTTGCTTAGAACTTGGTTGTACTAGAGCCAAGTGCACAAAGGAACCTATGAGTTGGTGGGGGAGGAAATGTGTGTGCAAAGGGGTGTATGCATCATTACAGATTTTGAAGACAGAAAAAAAAAGCCATGGCAGATCTCTGCTCACACCTGCCACTATTAATATCAAGATTAGGTGGGTATTTGAATCAAGATGGTGACATCTGAAGGGGGTTGGTCTTGATGAGTTCTCTCCCAAGTTGCTATTTTTTTCCTTCCAGAAAGAAAAATTCCCGTCCACTGGGTAAATAACTTCAGGAAAGCGATTTTCATCAGGGAAAAGACACTGGATAAAAAGTTATCTCCCTGCCTCTTTGCCCAGCATTAGGTTTGCGACCGGGGTAAAACAGTAAAGTGTGATAAACCGTAACCAAATGGAGGAGATTGACAGCCATGATTGTAGCATGGTCATATTATTGTTTCTGCCAAAGCATAACATGGTGAGGTTACCAAGAAGCCGCCCATGAATGTGAGTGCCGCTACTTGATAACCAGCCATCAAGTATTGTGATGTAACTCGAATGTTCCAAGGGAATTTGTAGGTTCACTGAAGTCCTGGGGTGGGGTGGGGGGGAAAAGCATTTTTATGGAGTATACCTTCCTCTCCAAATCCCCAGCCAAATTCCAAGACGAGAGGAAAGACGAGCAAGGAAAGCCAAAAACGTGGGAAGTCAATTCAAAATTCATTCATTCAAAGCTAACGGATCAAAGGCCGGTAAATGCAATGAAGTGTATATCTGAAGAGTTGAAGCCCATAGCAACGTTCAGCTGGATTAATTGGTGGACTTCCACACACCCACACACACAGTTGTGCCAGCTTACCATATCTCTTAAGTGTATTGTAGTACACATTGCCATTCGACCCAGCTGTTGCCACAAGAACATCAAGTCCATGACCTCAAATTATTTAGCTGCACTGGCCTCAGTTCTCCTTGACATAAGGGAATCATTGCCAAGAGGAAAAGAAAAAAAAACATTTAAATAAACCAGATTAAAGGCTTTTCTCCCTTGTGGGCCCTGACACGCATATTCTGTTGTATTCACAGATCTCAGCTCCCACTTTCTTATTATTTATTCTAGAAAAAAAAATATAAATACCTTAGTAAAGGCTTTAGCGGTTGGGAACAAGGAAGCGGCTTTAGTCTGCAACTCCACAAGCTGCAAGGCTATTTAGCGTTGTGTGAACCATCAGAAAAAGATGATCCTGCACTGGGGGGG
>NW_015387243.1:97458-121826 GCF_001527695.2 Protobothrops mucrosquamatus | reverse complement strand
TAAAATTCAAGTTGGATTGAATTGGACCAGAATCTGATCAGATCAAGATCATTTTGCCATCTCCTCTGGGAGTGGAAAACCTTGGTACCTTTTGCGCGCTGAGCAGCTGGATTTACAAGGATAACTTAGAATAGGGTATTTTTGTGCCTACGTGTGCACACACACACACACACACACACACGCACGCATGCAAATGCACGTAGATGCACATCTTAGAAACTGCAACGGGACGAGCATGAATAGTGAAGGCTGATCAAATCTGCAGCCTTGATTGGAGCGATTAGTACTCCAGTCTTGATACGTAGAGGAATGCTCTAAAACAGTGGTTCTCAACCTTTTTAATGCCGCGACCCCAACCAGTTGTAAGTCGAGGACTAAACCGGTCGTAAGTCGAGGACTACCCAACCGGTCGTAAGTCAAGGACTTTCCCTGCCCGGGAGCACCGCGCATGCGTGGTTCCGCCCCCTGCGCCGGCCGAGGCATAGCTGGCAAGCGGCAGAGACGGAGCAGGCCGACCACCAGCTGGCCCAGCCCAAGGGAGGTAAGGCACCCGCCGGAAAAGGGGGAAAAAAATGGCGGACAAAAAAAATGGCGGACAGTCTTGCTTGGCGACCCCCATGAAATGGTCGATCGACCCCAAATGGGGTCCCGACCCACAGGTTGAGAACCACTGCTCTAAAAAGTAACAGAAATAAATTTAACACAGAGTCCTTTGGAGACAAAAAATCCAAACCCATCGATATAGATTGGGAGATACCACGCTTAATAATGATACTTGTGTGTGTGTGGGGGGGGAAATCTTGGAAGTAGCAATTTGATATGATGGTACGAGGAGCCAACATTGTGATGTGGTTGCCTAAAGCAATTTCAGATTACATCAGCCACACATAAGGTCCGAATCATGCAAAATAACTGTCAACTGTTTACAGGTCATTCTGCACTTTACTAGCTTTTGTTGGGTGACCCATCTTTCAAAGTTCCGACAACACTGAAAAATGTAACTTACATTAAATGTAACTGGTCCTTGCACTTATGATCCACTTATAACACCCCTGAGGTTATTGGATTGTGATCTTGGCACTTGGCAACCTGCTTGCCCTTACGACAGTGTCCTGCAGCCATGTCATCCCCCTTTGCAACCTTCTCAGCTGGCTTCCAACAGGCAAAGTCAGTGGAGAAGCCTACAGGAAGATCGCAAGTCACGATTGTGTGATGTCTCGCTTAACGACCGTGGCAAAAAAAAAGTTGCAAAATCTGGTGCATTCAAGTGATGCCTCACTGCACTACTTAACAACGAATTTCCTGATACTAACTGTGGTTGTAAATTAAGGACTTATCTGTATTCTACTTTAGTCAGACCTCATCTTGAATTCTGTGTCCGGTTCTGGGCATAGTAGTTTATGAAAGATTCGTAGACATTGGATCGTGTTCAGAGAAGAGGACTAATGAGAGGATTAGAAGTGAAGTCATAGAAAAAGATCACTTGAGGGTTGTTTAGCTTTGAGCCAAGATGGCTGAGGGGAATATGAAGGCAGTGTCCTCTTCAAATATCTGAAAGAATATTTGCATAAAATGAGGGTGGGATCTGCTCTCCAGAGTGCAGAACTCCAATGGATCTAAGTCAGTGGTGGCGAACCTATGGCACGCGTGCCAGAGGCGGCACTCAGAGCCATCTCTGTGGGCACACGTGCCGTTGGCCCAGCCCCGCCTCCCCCTGCGGCCCCCTCCTCACCAGCAGCCCCCCTGGAGGAGAGTCACCCCCAGACACAGCCCACATGGAGCAGCACAGCCAAGGACATAGCCAGGCAGCAGGGACAAGACTCCGCCCTCATGCCCCATAGTGTGCAGATGATGCTGCGGGGTGTGGGCGGAGGGCGTGGCTGCCATGGCGCTGCAGGGCTGCCTGGGCGATCTGCGGGCCATGGAGGCGGTACGTGGCCCTGTGGGTGGGCAGGGCAGGGGGCGGGTGGGAGGCAGAGCAGGCAGGCGGAGCGGGGACAGGGGGCTGTTTTTGGGCACTCGGTCTCTAAAAGGTTCGCCATCACTGATCTAAGTTGAAGGCAGTTTCCAATTGAATATTAGGGGGAAAAAATTAGAAAAAAAAATCAAAAGTAAAAACAAAGCAACTTAATTCCTCAGAGAGGCGGTAGGGTCCCTTCTATTATTGTCTTCCAGCGTAGGCTGGAGAATTAATTAATGCTTTAATTTGGATTTCATCTTGAGAACAGACCGGACCCAATAGTCCCTTTCAACTCCAGAACTGCATGAAATGAACATGTTCTTGATCACAGGTTGAAATACTCTCTTTGAAAAGGCACAGCCAAGAATATTCCATACACAGCTTACCACACAAGGAGGACTCAGCCGGTTCATTCTGCTTTAGGTAAGTGTCTCTACCTTTAGCACATAGTCCACAACTTTAGACTTTGCCGTCATTAAACTTGTAGCTGTGCATTAAACAGGCAAGCAGATGCCCCCGGCCTAGTCAGCTACTTCACTTCCAAATGATTCTGCATAGAGAATTCATTCATGCGGTAACGATGAGATGCTGTGAATTACGATTAAGGCAGGGATTCCAAGAAGAGGCAGCCATATGCCTCAGTTCTTCACACAAGTTTTATTAGCCTGATGAAACCGCCATGATGAATGAGAAGTGAAAGGCTATGCCTGCAATACATACTGTATGCATATATTACGCATTACATCTTCCTGCGAGTGGAACTCAAATCCTGAGGAGAACATTTGTTAGAGGTAAGTTGGTAGTACGGCTTCTGGAAGGGAATTCTTGCCTCAATAACTTACTTTTTAAAAGTGTCAAAAATACTGAGGTAGGAGGGATCTGGTAAACACTCTTGTCACCCAATCCTGAACCCCAAGTTTTAATCCAAGCCCCTTGCCTCTCCACAAACCCCATGCAGCTCAGGCAATCATACAGTGAGAAACCTTATTTCAAGGACTGTCAACTAGATAAAGAACAGAAAGCAAAAAATAAGAATTAACAGATCTCAAAACTGAGATATATACGAAGGGACCCCTTAGAACTTGTGCTTTTTGACGTTAGAGTATAATAATAATAATAATAATAATAATAATAATAATAATAATAATAATAATAATAATAATAATAATAATAATAATAATAATTATTATTATTATTATTATTATTATTATTATTATTATTATTATTATTATTATTATTATTTTATTTTGCGGTCACAGACCAAAAATGTTAGAGTATATAATCTGGAGTAAGATAAGTGAGATGTGCTGACATCTTACTTAGAGTGGTTAAAAAAACACTGAAAAACTTTGAAGGCTTTTTAAAAATGGAAATACGGATATTGACAGAGCAAACGTGTCTCAGGGTACACAAATGAAAAGTGCAAATAAATCTAACTTCCTATGCAAATTGATGAGATTGAATTAGCAGTGGTGAATCAGGAAGCTATCTCAATGGACGGCAGAATCTGACTGCCCCTGTCTAGGCACAGTTGGGCTTGGACAGCACTTTGATGGAGATCTGCAAAAAATGGCAAGAATGCCAAGGTTGAAAAAAACAAGCAAGAGAAAATAAATCCTATACAGCTGCCAAGAAATATTCATGGATGCATGCAAGACATCAATAACAGCCAAGCTCAAATTAAAGGAAATCACGGTTTTAACAAGAAAGTTCTTAGATCAAGGTGGACAGTCCAATGAAAATATTAAGAGCCCAGCGTGCTCAGCTCTTCACAAAGATACAGCAAATTCCTTATCACACAACCTAGAGCAGGGCTTTTCAACTTTTTCATCCATTTTACCACTTTTAGGATATGGCAACATCCGAGTACCACCAGTCGCCTAGCAAGGGGTCAAAAACTTGATGACCCCGCCCAAAAGGAAAAAAAGTGATAAAGTACAGGTAGTCCTTGACTTACAACAGTTCGCTTAGTGACTGTTTGAAGTTACAATGGCACTGAAAAAAGTGCCCCCCAAGCCACAGCCGAGCAAGACACCTTCCTGCCCACCCGGCGGTGCTCTTCCTCCTGTCCGAGGTTTTCATTGTTGTGAGCATTTCTGTTGAGGATTGGCAGCAGGGGTGGGGGGGGGTGTTTGGTTTTTATTCCACCCGTCTGCTGGGTGGTTGCAGCAGGTTTTGGTCACTGGGACACTGGGACCGTCATAAATATGAATCAGTTGCCAAGCATCTGAATGTAAATCACAAGACCCTGGAGATGCTGCAACATTCTAGCTGATCGGCGCTTCTTCTGGGCTCAGCAGAAGCGCCAGGATCAGTGCCGAGCTACAGCTGGAGCCTGGAGCTGATCCTGGCGCTTCCGCTGAGCCCTGACAGCCCTGCAGCTCCAGCCAACTCTCGCTCAGGCTTGTGCGGTGCTGCCACCGGTTCAGCTCATTCCCCTCCCCTGCTACCACTTTTCTAGGAAGGTCGCATACCACCTGCCAGGTGCCAATGTACCACAGGTGGTACCCGTACCACTGGTTGAAAAGCCCTGACCTAGAGAATCAGAAGCAGAATGGTCACTTTAATAAGGCTCTTGTAAGGCATTTATGATTCCGATTGATCCATCTCAAAAATGTATGGCTGCCCATACAACCAGTGTATACAACTCAGTATTACCTAGGAGGTGGTTGATTGTACTTGTAGCCTGTCTACAGGCTTCCCAAGCCTTGACTGCTAAGATTAAAATTGAAATTTGGAAATTTAAAGCCCGCAAATCCATATCCCGAGGAACAAGGTGACCTTTAATAAAGATGGGACCATAACAATGGCACAGGTGCAGAAAAGAGGCCTGGGGGCAGAATAAACCGAAGGCGGGATTCATTGCATTCAATAAGCAACAGTATCCTCGTAAGAGGTTTTCTCTTGTAATTATACACATGTAGGCATGGAAATAATCATTAATTCAACTTTCTGAAAGCAAGTGAGTTGGCTCACAGCCTGCCTGAAGAATGTGGAAGTTGCACTCCCATCATACACGAGCCTTATGGAATTTGGTGCAAACTGGCAAATCTTCTCAGTATGAGAATTTTAGCATCCAAAGGCCACAGCTGGCATAATTTTCTGGTGCTACGAGGTGACCTGGCAGCTAGTTTAATGTTTATAGCTTTTGCAGAAAGAAGGGGCAGACTGAGGGACACCGAATTCTAGACCAGGGCTTTTCAACCAGTGGTACAGGTACCACCTGTGGTACATTGGTACCTGGCAGGTGGTACACGACCATCCTAGAAAAGTGGTAGCGGGGGAGGGGAATGAGCTGAACTGGTGGCAGCACCGCACAAGCCTGAGCGAGAGATGGGTGGAGCTGCAGGGCGGTCAGGGCTCAGCGGGAAGCGCCAGGATCAGCTGGAATGTTGCAGCATCTCCAGGGTCTTGTGATTTACATTCAGATGCTTGGCAACTGATTCATATTTATGACGGTCACAGTGTCCCAGGGTCATGTGAAGTGACCAAAACCTGCTGCAGCCACCCAGCAGACGGGTGGAATAAAAACCAAACACCCCCCACCCCACCCTTGCTGTCAATCCTCAACAGAAATACTCACAACAATGAAAACCTCGGACAGGAGGAAGAGTGTGGCTGGGTGGGCAAGCAGGTGTTTTGCTCGGCTGTGGCTTGGGGGGCACTTTTTTCAGTGCCATTGTAACTTCGAACAGTCACTAAGCGAACTGTTGTAAGTCGAGGGCTACCTGTACTTTATCACTTTTTTTCTTTTTTCTTTTTTTGGTCATCAAGTTTTTGACACCTTGCTAGGCGACTGGTGGTACTTGGATGTTGCCATATCCTAAAAGTGGTAAAATGGGTGAAAAAATTGAAAAGCCCTGACCTAGAAATCACAGCCTGCCTGAGGAATGTGGAAGTTGCACTCCCATCATACACGAGCCTTATGGAATTTGGTGCAAACTGGCAAATCTTCTCAGTATGATAATTTTAGTGTGCAAAGGCCAGAGCTGGCATAATTCTCTGGTGCTATGAGGTGACCTGGCAGCTAGTTTAATGTTTATAGCTTTTGCAGAAAGAAGGGGCAGATTGAGGGACACTGAACTCTAGACCATCAATTCAACATTCAGGCCAGCAGTCCTGAACGTTCTCCATGCTAAACATGTATACACATGCATATGCAAAAACCTAGATATTTAAAATAAGGTACGCAATGGACTAGCCTCATCAGGAAAAAAGCTTTGTTGTAACCTGCATGATATACTAGTTCACTAGATGTAAAAACAAAAAATCATCATACTCTCTCCCACACCTCTCAGAGATACATGTCTCTAATCTGAAGGGATGCATTCAAAACAGCGCCAGCTCATTGACATGTGCAGAACACTCTGTTGCTGGTGGTCATGTCCGGTCTCTTCTTCCTAAAATGCAGGGGAACAATAAGCCACTTCCCTAAATGTCCCAGCATGGATTTTCTCTCTGGACTACTTTTTAGATCACCCAGCCTCTGTTTCCATCAAAAATCAGCCTTCGGTTACTCATTACCTCCCATTCTTCCCCTCTCAGGGATGCTCCTGCCACCGTTCACCATGGTGACTCGGTGATACACCTTGAGCCGGTGCCTGCCACTGGCTTTCTCCCGCTGTCTCTATAGCAACCCTGCCAGCGTAACTATGGAGATAGTTGATCATGATGCTGCCGGTGCCAAGGGCACATACTAGTGGCAAGCGCAGGGCAGCAGGTGTATTGAATATTCTCAACACTTCGCTCTCCTGCAGAGGCACAGAGGAGGAAAGCAAAACAGTTGAACGCCAGAATCAAGGCAGAAGGTCCAGTTACAAGTATGTTATGAGGAGAATGGTATCACCACAGGCAAAGGGGAAGGCTGGCAGGTGAACCAACCCAAACTTCACTGAAGATGAGTAAGGGGGAATTACAGGAAAATCCCTCCTTTTCACTGCAGTAAGCCTCTGTTTACTGAGCCATTCTCCAGAGTATCCCTTACCTCACTCCAGTTCTCTCCACCCACCCACCCACTCCCCACATGATAACTTCTAAGGAAGCTTAGTGATCTTTGGGCTGTGTTTTTTTTTTTAAAAAAAGAGAGGATGCCTCTTTAAAGATCCTTCTTTAAAAAACCTTTTTTTTTTGTATTCCTTCCAACTTCGGGGCTTTTGCAAACCTACTGCTGTATTTTCAGCAATAGGTTTTGACTGGAGTTGTCCGCGCTCTATTTACTTAACGGGTGATTTGATCCTGGAGATTTGAAAACTTCAAGTGGAGAAAGCAGAATATATTCCCCCCTCCCCCCCGACACCGTATTACATGTGGAATAACTAGATTTAGCTCAGGTTGTAAGTCAAATTGGTATCAGGACACACACACACACACATGATACTTTTAGATTTAAGCTTATGTAAAGTTACGTTGCAATCTTCCCCATGGAGCTCACCATCTTGTAGGTGTTCCAGTGCTTCCAAAAAGGAACATCAGTGCTGAAAATCTGCTTTGGGTGGTTATGCTGCCATGTTTGATGCAATGCATCACTTCTTGCCCACAAAACGGGGCCATACCCAGCACTGGTTCTCTCTTCTGATAATATATGCAGCCTACATAACACTTTAAGAGTATATTTCAATCCTGGGAATTTAGCAATAGCAATAGCACTTGGACATATATGCTGCTTTACAGCACTCTCTGGGTGGTTTATAACGTCAGTACATTGTACCCAATCATCTGAGTCCTCATTTTACCAACCTCGGAAAGATGGAAGGCTGAGTCAACTTTGAGCTCCATCAGGATCGAACTCCAGGACTGTGGGCAGTTTGCTTGCAATACTACATTCTAGCCACCAGGGTTGGGTCTAAGAGGACTCGCCCCGGTCAACTCGCCCCGGTATAATTCACTCCGGCCAACTTGATGCGGGACAAAAATTACATAATATAAAAGAAATGATGAAATAGAATCATTAAAAGAGAGGATGCAAAAGGAGAGATAAAACCAGTGGTGGGATTCAGCCAGTTTGCACCAGTTCGGCAGAACCGGTAGCTAATTTTTTGTTGCCCAGGCCCAGGACTTGGACTTCCGGAAGCGGGATCCACACAGAGAACCGGTTGTTCACATATTTGAATCTCACCACAGGACAAAATGAAATGTGAATGGCAAAAATTAAAATGAAATTGTAATTATTTTAAATAATTAAATAAAATTGTTGAATTATCCTGCGATGAGTTTTCCGGTGGCAAATTGGCCGCAGCGAATTGTACCGTGGCAAGTTGGCTGTAGCAAGCTGGTCGTGCCAAGTTGGCTGCGGCAAATTGGCCGTGGCGAGTTGCCCCATTCCATCAGGATTAGTGGAAAAGTAACAGAGGTGAAGAAAACCTGGACTATATTGCTCCATCCAGGACACATCCAGGGCTGTTTCTCAGCTTCAACAAGCTGGACAAGGAAGAGACTAGGAATACCAGTATAGGTAGTCCTCAATTTATGACTGTAATTTAGCAGGCCAATTGCAGTTGTAAGTCGTGATGGTCATAAAGCAGGTGATCATGTGATCAGACCTGTTTTCACTTTTGTGGTGGCCGTTAAATGAATGTGGCTGTCATTAAACGAACGTAGTGATTGTAAAGTGAACCCATTGTTCACTTTGGGGTGGTTTTTTCCTGGAAAGCAGGAGTAACCGCTGTTTTTTTGGCAAAAACAATGTAAATCATGGTCATATGACTGTAGGGTGGAGTAAACCATGGTAAATGTGGGCCAGTTGCCAAGTGCTCCAAAATGCAGCTCCATGACTGGGGGGGGGGAAAGGAAATCAGGATATCAAAACATGTTGTGTCCCTTTCAAAGGGGGGGGGGTCTATTGTAACTTTGAATGGTCATAAGTTGACGATCACCTGTAGCTGGGTGTATTAATGACAAGTTCCTGCAGTGGAAGAGAGGAACCTGCTTTTGGCAATCACAGATATGAACTAATCAAAAACTACTATAACCTGATTTTGTTTTTCTAGCCGAAACTACAAAGTTAGCTCAACTCTGAGGACAATACCGTGTTTCCTCAAAAATAAGACCCGGTCTTAATTCTTTATATATATATTTTGCCTCCAAAAGAGGCACCAGGTCTTATTTTCGGTGTGTGTGTGTGTGTGTGGCTTTTCCACTCACCTCCGGCACCGACTGACCCGCCCAGCCGGCCCACTTCTTCTGCGGCTGAAGGAGCAGCTTCACTCTGCAGCTGAGAATGGAGTTCTGGCCTGCATTTTGCCGTCAGAGGCCTTTCTGGAAGTCCTGTGCAGCCGAGAACCGAGCTACGGATTGAAAGGCCCCTGACTGCAAAATGGAGGCCGAGCTCCATTCTCAGCTGCAGAATGAAGCTGCTCCTTTGGCCTCAGAAGTGGGCAAGCCAGGCAAGTGTCAATCCATGGGAGGCCTGGCTGTAACGGTAAGCTCCATCCCTGCCCTAGCTTGATTTTTAGGTATGTGCCTCGCTCCAAAACTAGAGCCTATTTTTGGGGTAGGGCTTATATTAGGCCCAACCCCCCAAATTCAAGCTAGGCTAGGGCTTATTTTCGGGAAAACACGGTAGCTGTTGCCAAGGGTGGAAAAATGTATAATCATCTTTCATTTAATTACAGCAGTCCCCAAATGGATATCCAGTGAAATAAGCTCAATTACAAGCAATCCTTAGTCTCAAGAGCAACTAGAAAACTAGAACTTTGCACTAGAAAGTTTGAGGTTTGGACCTTGGGTGTCTCCATTTAAAGTCCACAGTAAGGTCCCTGCTAATATTTATTAAAAGTCCGTTCTTCTCATTTATAATGCCACAAAGGCTTTAAATTGACTAAATCTAGCCAAGATTATCCAAAAGTCAGCCTTGTTGTGTTTAATAAGGTTTACTCTTGGGTAAGTATATATAAAATTGAAGGCTAAATAATGAGTTTTATCATCAATGCAGTTTTATATGAGGTACAATACATGCAGTTAATTTGGGGAATAAACTACGTCATTTCCCAGGAACCCTCTAGCAACTTACAAACTATATCACCAAATATCATAATGTGTAGATACACAGATTTGTAATCCCTGGTTTAATCTTAATAATCCAAACAAGTGAAACTGTTCCAAATAAATGTGATAAAACTGCCAGATTCACTTAACAATTGTGGCAAGGTTGCAAAATAGGGCATTTCATTTAATAAATCTGTCGCTTAGCAACATACATTTTGGCCTCAATTGTGGTCTTAAGTCCAGGATTACCTATTATCTTTATTATGATTCCAAAGGGGTGTGTGTATGTGTGTCTGTCTGTGTATACGTATATGGCAAGAAGTGTAAAAAAAATGCTACCCAGTTCTAGCAGGATCTTTTACAAGACTCTTCCACTGAGTTTCAGAGTCTTGAATAAACAATCCTCATTTTAAGAAGTCAGCCTCCCACAATGTCAAAGTTGACACCAGCTGAGCATATAAAAACTTAGATCAGTGCCAGATTGGAACATGTGGAGAGACACCACGGAATCTCCTAGAGTCGGACATGACTGAATGGTTTAACATCATCACCCTCCCATAAGGTCTGAAATCCTGGATCTCACACTACTGTGTTGCATCTTGTAACTTTTTATGTCCTTTTCCTTTGATGTATTTAGAATAGAATAGAGCTGGAAGGGACCTTGGAGGTCTTCTAGTCCAGTCCCCTGCGCAAACAGATCCTATACCATTTCAAACAAGTGACTTGTCTAGTTTCTTCTTAAAATTCTCCAGTGATGGGGCGCCCACGATTTCTGAAGGCAAGCTGTGATTAATTGTCCTCACTGTTAAGAAGTTTCTCCCTTAATTCCAGGTTGCTTCTCTCTTTGGTCAGTTTCCAACCATTGTTTCTTGTCCTGCCCTCTGGTGCTTTGGAGAATAATTTGACCTCCTCTTCTTGGTGGCAGTCCCTCAAATACTGGAACACTGCTATCATGTCTTTCTCTTCATTAAAGTAGACATACCCAATTCCAGCAACTGTTCCTTATATGTTTTAGTCTCCAGGCCTTTGATCGTCTTAGTTGCTCTTCTCTGAACTTTTTCCAAAGTCTCAACATCTTTTTTGTAGTATGGTGACCAAAATTGATTGCAGTATTCCAGGTGTGGTCTTACTAGGGTTTTATAAAGCGGTACGAATACCTCACGTGATCTTGATTCTATGCCTGTTTATAAAACCCGATTGTATTACCTTTTTTGGCTGTTGCTACACACTGCTGGCTCATATTCAAGTGATCATCCACTAGGACTCCAAGGTCCCTCTCACAGTTACCGTTTTTGAGCTAGGTCTCATCTAATCTGTATTTATACATTTAATTTTTCTTGCCTAAAGGGAAAATACTGTGCTTTTCTCCACAGTAGAATTCATTTTGTTGGATAGGGCCCATTGTTCATGTTTGTAAAGATCTTTTTGGACCCTGAGCTTGTCTTCTGGGGTGTTGGCTATTCCTGCCAGTTTAGTGTCATCTGCAAATTTGATGGTTTCCCCTTCTGTTCCCTTATCTAAGTCACTTAGGAAGATATTGAAGAGTACTGGGCCTAATATAGAACCTTGTGGTACCCCACTGCTTACTTTTCTCCATGTGGGTATAGTACCATTGAGGAGTGCTCGTTGAGTACGGTTTGTCAGCCAACTACGAATCCATCTGGTAGTGATGTTGTCTACTCCATCTTTTCCTAGCTTATCAAGGAGTAGGTTGTGTCCACTAATTTAGTCACTTTGTCAAAGAATGAAATAAAATTGGCTTGGCATAATCTGTTTTTAACGAACCCGTAAAATTGCACCTATTCAGTAAAGCAACTGAAGGCAGGACAAGAAGCAACGGATGGAGACTAATCAAGGAAAGAAGCAACCTAGAACAGTGGTGGCGAACCTATGGCACGGGTGCCAGAGGCGGCACTCAGAGCCCTCTCTGTGGGCACGCGCGGCGCCGCCCCAGTCCTAGGCATTCAGCTGGGTTTTATAAAACCTTTTTGCTTTAGGCCTCCGCTGCCGTGTACAAAAAAAAAAGGTTCAATCAATCAGTCAATTTCAACTTCTCGGGGGAAAAAAAAAGATCTTGCAAAGTTGGAATTGATTGATTGAACTTTTTAGTCCCACCGTCTGCTGTTACCACCGCAGCCACGCCCACTCAATGGGCCCCACCCACCCAATGGCCACACCCACCCGGCACCCGACAATGCATAAGTGGGTTTTGGGTTGCAGTTTGGGCACTCAGTCTCTCAAAGGTTCGCCATCACTGACCTAGAACTAAGGAGAAATTTCCTGACAGTTAGAACAATTAACCAGTGGAACAACCTGCCACTAGAAGTTCTGGGTGCTCCGGCACGTTTTTAAGAAGAGACTGGACAACCATTTGTCTGAAGCGGTATAGGGTTTCCTACCTGAGCAGGGGGTTGGACTAGAAGACCTCCAAGGTCCCTTCCGTTATTCTGTTCCACCTCCCCAGCCAATAAAAAGAGCATACTGAGTGATTTTTCAAGTTAAGTATTTTATTATCAAAATTATTACATCTCTTGTGAAAGTTCAAATATTACAGCACAGTGTACAACTCCACTTGAGGGTAGCACTGCAGCCCCCGCCCTCCCGACTTCCCGGTTGACTCCTCTCCTTTCCCAGCATCCTGAACAGGGCTTCGTCTCTGCCTGCTTTTTCTCCAGACGGATCCTGGCAACGGAAAGAGCAAGCTCGACACGATGGCGGAAAGGGAGGCTGCAAAGGCCCCGGTGAAGCTGACACCCTTTTTATACAGTATATAGGACACCCGCTTTCTGGGTGACAAGTTCCATTCCCCCAACACGCTCACAGCCAGATACTTTTGAGGAAAGATTTGCTTGTGTTTCTTCTTTTCCACTTCTGATATTTATTTATTTTTTTTAAAAGTCTCCTCTAAATTGAATGAAGAACACCTGATTTCAATGAGTTAGAGAAACCTGTAACAGCCCTAATTAAAAACGCAAATGAAAAAAAAAACAAAAACAAAACAAAAACAAAATAAATTTTTTGCTTCTGAGAAAGGAAGGGAAGACGTGCTCACGGCATCGTCTTGTCGAAGAGGGAAGGAAAAAGGTCCGTGGCAGCACTTTGGGTTAGACCTGCCTGGCATTTGCTAACCTACTATGGTTATAACTGAATATAAAATTAAGATAAATAAAAACACACGCTTGAAGAGTAAACAAGTGAGAAAAGCTGGCAACTGTATGGAATCGGACAGCGCAAACCAGTGGGGCTGGAAGTGCTGTTGGACCTCAAAAGAGGTGGTAGCAGGAGCCTCACGCATGCGCGCGCACGCACACACACGCAAGGACACGCCTGACAAGGGCAGCCGTGTCACGACCCAGACGGGGGCGCTTCTCTCACCATCATCCACCGACTACACGATCAGACTACACAACAACTTATATCATACAAAGCTGTTCCCTGCGACAAGCCACCATCGTCTGACGACACTCCATCGCGAAGTGCAGCTTGCCCAAGACTTGGTTCTGTGAGTGATGTTGTCATTGCAGCAATATTCACTTGCGCATCCTGTCTTCTCTCTCACACACACACACGGACTCATACTTGAGCGGACGCACACAGACATACATACAGACATACGTACGTACGTACACACACTACCACCAGCCCTATCCCATGAGTCTCTGCCCAGAGCCTGGACACAATAAATGCTCTTGCTTACAACTGGAATGATCAGAATGGACTACACCACCCACCCTCCCCAACCCAGAATGTTCTGGGAACCCAACTCTGCAGAGAGCACTTTGGGATTTTTTTTTTTAAAGGAATAGCCCCGCCCACCCACCCCCATTGCCCTTCCCTAATGTTCTGATTTGCACGATTTTTTATTCAAGCTTACCTACCTGCCCAGGTGACTACAAGCTAAGGGCACAGGCAGGAGACAGAGGCCATGCCACTCAGCACCCATTTGCTTTCTCTACAACGTACCCAGGCCTCGTGGCGATGCTTTGCTACAGGCTCTGCCACCACCGCCGCCACCACCACTTCCGCCGCCGCCACTTTCTCCTCGTTTTCAGAGCCAGGGGGTGGCTGGCAGTGCTTTCGCTCGCTTGTACATCCCGAAGCCTCGGCCTCTGGCCCTTCGCCGTTCCAGCATCCTTCCTTTCAAGCTACCGCTGGAAGGAACAGTAGGCAATTCAGTCCTGCCCTACGAAAGGCCTGTCTGAGTCTTTACGCCTGACCCTGGAAGCTGCTGCAGTCTGTACGGGTGAATGCTGCTTCCTCCCCCTCCTCGGTGGGGGTAGTGCTGCGAGTTGGAAAGTGCTGTGGTGGCGGCGGTGGCGGCGGCGGCTTTGGAGCTCTGGTAGAGAGCGGGTTGCCCGGAAGCGGGAGGGTTGATAGTCCGTAAGTCCGACTGAGGGGGCCTAGAGGAAGAAGTGCAGCTGGCGGCAGTTCCCATGCAGGGATGCGACCCTGATTCAGAGGACGGCAAACAGTCTGCAACTGTCGAATGGGCAGGACTAGGAGCAGCGGTTGTGGGACAGTTCTTCTTCAAGACTCCGCTGCCAGAATGGTGCTGGTTGCTATAATACCCAGAGGTCCCTGCAAACGGAGCCGTAGAGTCCGTGGAGCCCGACGGGGTGGAGGACATGGAGGATTCCGAAGAGCTGAGGGAGGGAAGGTGTCCGGTTCTCTGGGACTGAGGCCGGTAGCTGTATCCAGGGGATGGAACAGGATGTCCTCGGTACGGTGAGGAGCTCTGAAGAAGAGTCTGAGATTCTGTACGTGGACTGTCAGACTGCAAGAGCTGGGAGGAAAGACAACCAAAAACGCAATAATATTATATTCAGCTGTAGCTTGCCCACCTCCACAAGCCTCTTAAGAAAGTCTGGATCAGGAAACTCCAAACCTTTTGAACCAGAACGTAGGCCTGGAATCCAGCATCGTGACCTGGAGGCGCCTACAAAATGGCTGCAATAGGTGGAGATGGGACAGTCACCAAACGTTCTTTGGAGCAGAAAGGAAACGGGTAAAGCTGTCGCCCACCATCCTCCTCTGGCTCCCCAGGATGCGTCCCCCAACCTCCCATTTACATGCTAGTTCTCAATATGGGGGGTGTTTCCAAAGAGCCATTTGTTACAGGCAGTCCTCTACTTATAACCACAATTGAGCCCAACGTTTCTGTTCTTCAGTGAGTTTTGCTCTATTTTATGACTTTTCTTGCCACAGTGGCTAAGGCAGTGATGGTGAACCTTTTAGACACCGAGTGCCCAAAACCACTCCGCCCCCTGCCCTGCCCACTCTGCCCTGCCCTGCCCCGCCTACTCCACCCCACCTCCTGCCCCGCCCACCCTGCCCCCCCCCGCAGGGCCACTTACCACCTCCATGGCCTGCCGCGGCAGATCGCCCAGGCAGCCCTGCAGCACCATGGCGGCCACACAGCAGATGATGCTGCGGGGGCGGAGTCTTGTACCTGCTGCCCGGCTACCATGTCCTTGGCTGCGCTTCTCTGCATGGGCCACAACCGGGGACGACTCTCCTCCGGGGGGGCTGCTGGTGAGGAGGGGGCCGTTGGAGGCGGGGCTGGGGCGACGGCGCGCGTGCCCACAGAGAGGGCTCTGAGTGCCGCCTCTGGCACGCCTGCCATAGGTTCGCCACCACTGGGCTAAGGGAACCACTGCAGTTGATAACTTAGTAACCCGGTTGCTAAGTGAATCTGGCTTCCCCGTGGACTTTGCTTCTCAGAAGGTTGCAAAAGGGGATCACGTGACCTTGGGGATACGGCAACGGACGTGAGTGAACCTGTTGCCAAGCATCTGAATTTTGATCACGTGACCCTGGGGATGCTGCAAAGGCTGTAACTGTGGGAAAGGGTCGTAGGTCCCCTTTTTTCTGTGCCGTTGTAACTTTGAGTGGTCACTAAATGAACTGTTGTAAGCCGAGGACTACCTGTATTGGTATTTTCTAAAAGAAGGGGATTTAAAATGCATTTAAAAGATCGGGAAAGGCCGGGTACCTTGTGGAAAACCCTAGAGGACTGATGAATTGCTATGGATAGAGACCTTAATACCCAAACTTGCTACTGCTTCTCCTACCTGGTAGCTGTATCGAGAAGGACTGTAAACCGCTGGGCCCTTGAAGGAAGAACTGAGCGATTCTGATACGTCTCCTTCTACAGCATCTAGAAAACCAACCAGAGAGATAAGGATAAAGAAGGCATACTCTTTCCTGGATCAGGCAATTAAGTGGCAAGAGCCAGTTCCCTGAGACAGGCATCTGTAGAGAATGAATGAATGAATGAATGAATGAACAAAAGAAACGAACGAACGAACATTCACTCATCTTGCATGCCACTGCAATCATTCAGACTCTTGGCAATTTACAGCAAAGAAATATATAACAATGCAGTGAAAAGATTTGTAGTAAGAAAGACTGCCTAAATTAAAAACAAATTAATAAAATATCAAAGCAAATATCCGATGTTTTTTTTAATAGAAATAAGGTGAGAAAGCCTTCCTGAGAAGAAATGTAACCTCAAGAAACTTAAAGCCTGAGCAATGCATTGGAGGCAGAGGTATACTAGAGAATATTTGGATGTCATGAGAACAGTGAGATACAGGAATGGGAAGACACACCACAACGTAGTTAATTGTCCTTCCTTTGGCCCACTCTGTCATGTCAACAGAAAGAAAGGGAATAACTAAAGCAGGGGTGCCAAACTGCCGGCCTGCGGGCCGGACACGTCACGCAGAAGCCGTGCCCACCCCATTGCCGGCAATGGCAAAACTGTCCCAATACGTTGCGCGACGTCACAAGGTTGACATGTCTGCTCTAGAGTTCACAGCAATGAAAACAAACTGCTTTATAAATTCTACCCTGCAACTCATTTTAAGTTTCTCTTCCCATGACCATACTACGGGGTGGAACATGGGGGGAAAAATACACCCTTCCTTCAAAATGATGCCAACGTTGATTTGATTAGGATTTTTTCAACCATCTTTTATAACTAGGATGTCTAAGATGGCTGCTCTTTATTTAAGTAGGACATCTGTGACTGTGACCTGCTACTGTATGGGAACAAGTGGCTGCTTCTTGTCGGCCATGTGGTGTCCTTATGATTCCTTTATATTTATAACAATGGGGGGGAAAAAATTTTTGGGGCCAAATCAAAAGATGATTTTGCAGACCGTATCTTCCAGAAAAGCCTTCCCCTTTTTCACCCTTTTTTTGCAGAAAATTCAGACCTAGAGATGACTGTTAACAGACAGCTGCGTAGTATCTTTAGAAACCAGCCTGCTTCAAGTGGGTTGGCTATTTCATGGGGAAGTGGCTCCACAGAGAAGAATGATGCCACAAGGAGAGTCCTAACGTATTTTTCGGCTTTCCAAGAAGATTCATTCTCAGGGTTCCTTTCTGATATATTATTCTCTCACTTACCTACTTCTCTCTCTCCTACGCTATCTCGAGAAGGTGAGGGTTCTCCTCGCGGACATATTTTAGCACTGCTACGTAAAACCTTCTCCAAAATGCCACGTCCTTCTCGAAGTCGCTCAACAGAAGTGGGCACCATCCTTTAACACGAGACAGAGGGAGAACATGAAAAAAAAAAAGAGTGAATATGGGAATTTCAAGTTTTGGGGCAAATAAACTGTTACTTGGTTTACATAAATGCACAAACGGTAATTTTAAGGCTTGTAAACACAATAAATGTCATGTTATTTATTGAAAACATTCTTTTCTAGTGTGGGATCAGGTCCCTATACATACTTTCACATGCAGTTGATGCCATGTTGTTGGCTAGAGACCCAAATGACTTGCAATAAATATTAGACCTACTGCAAAATGCAATGTGGACTACGGGACCTCAAAACCAATGCACTCCAGGAGAATGGAGGGAGGGAAGGGGAGCTTGAGAAAGTCATATTGGATGAAATGGATGAGATTCCCCCAAAAAAGAGAGGCAAAACTTTTAAACAACAAAAGGCAATGTGTGAAGCACTATATGGGCTTGGTGGAATCAAGGATGCCTTTGCAAGAAGAGAATGGCATGGAGAGGTACAGTGAAGTATGGTGAGAAGCAAAATTAATTATGTGCTATCAAGTCGTTTTTGATTCCTAGCAACTATGTAGATCAGGGGTAGTCAACCTTGGCTCTTTTATGACTCGTGGACTTCAACTCCCAGAATTCCTGAGCCAGCATGGCTCAGCTTGGAAACCTCTCCCTTTCCCCTCAGCATGGCTGGCTCAGGAATTCTGGGAGTTGAAGTCCACGAGTCATAAAAGAGCCAAGGTTGCCTACCCCTGATGTAGATTTTCCTCCATGACAATCCATCCCTAACTTGTAATTTCAAGTATCGCAAAAGTGCATTAATTGCTACTGTAAACTGAATCCATCCATCTTCCTGCTGATTATCCCCTTCTTTCCTTTCCTTCTATCTTTCCCAGCATTTCTGGGAGATTATGAGCTCTAGTCCCTCTTTAGGTATGAAAGCTGGCTGGTTGATTTTGGGCTACTCTCCCAGCCCAACACACCTCACAGGGTTGTTGTGGGAAAAATAGTAGGAAGGAGTATTGTATTTGCCACCTTGAGTTTTTTATAGAAATAATAAAGGCAGGATAACAATAAATAAATAAATCACCACTTTTTTCAGAGAGTTGGGTCTTTACATAATGTGCCCAAAGTGGGATAATTGAGTCTGGCTGAGAACTCTCTGTTGATTTGTTCGATAATAAATTTGTTTTCTTGGTTGTCCACAGTATCCCCTGGAGTCTTCAAAGGTGTCAATACCCTTCCTATCCCGCTTCTTTGAAGTCCAACTTTTGCTTCCATATAGAATATATAGGGAATATATAGTGTTCTTGTGCAATTCTGATCTTTGTAGAAAGAGATTGCAACATGGCATTTGAGTATCTTTTCCAAGGCCTTCACTGTTGCTCTACCAAATGTTATTCTTCCTCCTTTACTGCTTCTTCCTTTTTACTGTTGGTGGTTGAGCCTAAAAGGCAGAAGGCATCCTACCACTTGGATTGGATCTTCATTGTTAGCTTTAAGACTGGCTATTCTACCTCCTGTCATTAGTCATTTAGTCTTTTTTATATTTAATTTTATTTCTATTTTTTTCTCTGTGCTCTTTGACTGTCAGTATTAGGGTTTGCAGATTTTCTTCTTCTTTTTTTTTCTTTTTGGCTATCAGGATAGTGCAATTTCTTCCTCCAGTTTCAAAATCACCCCCATCTTCTTCTCAAAAGCTAAATATAGGGGGTCTTCACTTACTGATCATTAAATCACCAACCGTTCAGTCACAACAGCGGACAACAAGGAGACTTATGACCGGTGGTTGAAGCTGCAATCATTGCAGCAATCCTGTGTTCACCTGACTGGTGATTTGGATGCTTGGCAACCTGTACACATTTACCACAGTCACAGTATCCCGTGGGGACCACACGATCGCCATTTTGTGACTTTTACAGCTGGCTTTTCAACCGGGGGAGCCAATGCGGAAGCCGGCATAAAGTTGCACGTTCTGGTCATGTGACATTGTGCTTTATGACCCGTGGTGATTCGCTTAATGGCTGCAGCTGGAACTGACATAAGCTGGGCACGGCCACGTGACTTTTCACTTTACGACTGTGTCACTTAAGTGATGGAATTGCCAGTCCCAATTACAATCAGTAAGTGTATAGCTGTATTTTCCTTCCGTCGTGGCCCAGGGTCTTCAGTTTCTTATTTATTACTCCCTTTCTACACTTTGCACAATGTTGCTTAACCCGATGGGTATGTGGGTACCTCGTAACTGATTCTCAGAACCAAGCTCTCAAGCCAGGCTTGCCCTCAGAGAGGCAGATCACAAGGGGGAAGATATTCTGCCCAGCCCAGTGGTGGTGAACCTATGTGCCAGAGGTGGCACTCTGCCGTTGCTCCAGCCTTGCCTCCCCCCACGACCCCCTCCTCTCCAGCAGACCCCCTGAAGGAGGGTCACCCCCGAGCGTGGCCCACACGGAGCAGCGCAGCCAAGGACATGGCAGCCAGGCAGCGTAGACAAGACTCTGCCCTCACACCCCATCATGCAGTTCATACTGCAGGGCGCGGGCAGAGGGTGTGGCCGTCATAGCGCTGCTGGGCTGCCTGGGCAATCTGCAGCGGGCCCTGGAGGCGGTGAGTGGTCCTGTGGGCAGGCGGGGCAGGGGATGGGGGGGCAGAGCAGGGGCGGGGCCAGTTTTTGGGCACTCGGTCTCTAAAAGGTTCGCCATCACTGGCCTAGCCCTTTCACTGCTATTTGTAGTTTTCTGGTTTAGACAGGCTGTAAAGGCCAGTTCCCAGGCACAGCACAGAGTACTTACACCCACCCATTTGTGCTCAATAAGTCACTCTGGTTCCATAAGATAAACTCCTCTTGTGAGGGAAGAGGAGCAGGAAGACTGGTTCTTGCCGGGAACCCCTTTAGTTGCATGCCTGCTGTAGGATTTCCAAAGAATGACGCATTGGCTACTGGAAAGCCAATCTGCCCTTGTGCTGCCTGTAAGAAAAGCTTAGCATTGAGGGATTCTTCCTCAGACTAAGAGAATATAGCAATACCACTTTACAATGCCTTGGTAAGGCCACACTTGGAATACTGCATCCAGTTTTGGTCACCACGATGTAAAAAAGATGTTGAGACTCTAGAAAGAGTACAGAGAAGAGCAACAAAGATGATTAGGGGACTGGAGGCTAAAGCATAGAAGGAACGGCTGCTGGAATTGGGTATGTCTAGTTTAACGAAGAGAAGGACGAGGGGGGACATGATAGCAGTGTTCCAATATCTCAGGGGCTGCCACAAAGAAGAGGGAGTCAAGCTATTCTCCAAGGCGCCTGAAGGCAGGACAAGAAGCAACGGGTGGAAACTAATCAAGGAGAGAAGCAACCTAGAACTAAGGAGAAACTTCCTGACAGTGAGAACAATTAACCACTGGAACAACCTGCCTCCAGAAGCGGTGAATGTTCCAACACTGGAAGTTTTTAAGAAGAGACTGGACAGCCATTTGTCTGAAATGGTATAGGGTTTCCTGCCTGAGCAGGAGGTTGGACTAGATGACCTTCAAGGTCCCTTCCAACTTTACTATTATTATTATTATTATTATTATTATTATTATTATTATTATTATTATTATTATTATTATTATTATTATTATTATCACTTGGCCAATAACGTCAGCTACACACTGGGCAAGGTTATCCTGCTGCATCGTGCTGAGGGATTTTTAGATAGAGGGCGTGAATTACATGCGTTTCCTTCTAAAGACTGGGTAAAAACAAGCACTCGCTTACCACCGACTGCTGATGCTGTCGTGCGGTTTGCAGTGACCAGTTGCTCTCGGCTCTGGGGGGCTCACTTCCTCCAGGTGAGTCAGGGAGGAGTGTGAGGGGGAGAAGCCATGTTGTGGAGACGAGAGGGTGTGACCCCCGGAGCCTGGCACAGCACCAACGTCCACGTCTGCCCCAGAGCTGCTGCTGCTGCTGCTGCTACTTAGTCGATTAGCTGTCACTGTGCATCTGGCAGAATCCCCTCCCTCCTTGGCCTCTTGCTTTCGTTTGCGGTACTCCAGCAGAGATACCTAGGAGGGAAAAACTCTTATCAGTCTAGCGGACGCCACGTTTGGGTAAGTTAAGGTTAAATCAGGCTACGGTGACTGTTTTGACTGCAAATCACTAGAAATGCCATAGAACTAGATTTGGAATGAGCCTAGCAACTGAGCTTTACTCAAATTTCAGATTAGGCTCACTTAAAAAAAACCCCACCCCATTTCCTAGGACAGTGGTGGCGAACCTATGGCATGCGTGCCAGAGGTGGCACTCAGAGCCCTCTCTGTGGGCACGCCCGTCGTTGCCCCAGTCCTAGGCCTTCAGCTGGGTTTTATAAAACCTTTTCGCTTTAGGCCTCCGCCGACGTGTGCCAAAAAAAAAAAGGTTCAATCAATCAATTTCGACTTCTCGCGGGGGGAAAAAAAGATCTTGCAAAGTTGGAATTGATTGATTGAACTTTTTAGTCCCACCCAGTCTGCCGTTACCACAGCAGCCACGCCCACCCAATGGGCCACACCCAGCCAATGGGCCACACCCACCCAGCATCCGATGATGCGTAAGTGGGTTTTGGGTTGCAGTTTGGGCACTCGGTCTCTAAACGGTTCGCCATCACTGTCCTAGGATGACAGGAAGCCCACAAGCAAAAGCACAGCAGAAAATGAACAACGTGCATCCTACAAATATCTCTCCCGAAATTAATGATTTGTCTACGCTATTCATCAATTTCTCAGCTACCGTTTTTATCATGCTCCAACACTGGAGGCTTTTAAGAAGAGACTGGACAGCCATTTGTCCGAAATGGTATAGGGCAGTGGTTCTCAACCTTTTTAATGCCGTGACCCCCAACCGGTCGTAAGTCGAGGACTAAACCGGTTGTAAGTCGAGGACTAAACCGGTCGTAAGTCGAGGACTAAACCGGTCGTAAGTCGAGGACTACCCAACCGGTCGTAAGTCGAGGACTTTCCCTGCCCGGGAGCGCCGCACATGTGTGGTTCCGCCCCCTGCGCCGGCCGAGGCGTAGCTGGCAAGCGGCAGAGACGGAGCAGGCCGACCACCAGCTGGCCCAGCTCAAGGGAGGTAAGGCACCCACCGGAAAAGGGGGAAAAAATGGCGGACAGCCTTGCTTGGTGACCCCCGTGAAATGGTCGATCGACCCCAAATGGGGTCCCGACCCACAGGTTGAGAACCACTGGTATAGAGTTTCCTGCCTGAGCAGGGGGTTGGACTAGATGACCTCCAAGGTCCCTTCCAACTCTACTACTACTACTACTACTACTACTACTACTACTGTTGTTGTTGTTGTTGTTATTATTATTATTATTATCAGAATGTTTCTGTGCTCATTCTTCTTTCAGAATCTTCCGTGAGGTATTTTTACAACCCCCGGTTCACCCTATTATGCTCTTTTCCTTGCTCTCTTCCTTCAGGGAGTGATCGTTTCTGCTTTACCCTCTCCTTTCCCCCTTCCCTTATTTATTTCCCCCCCCCCACACACACACTCACCTTTTTTCTCTGCGGAGGGTTCTGGGGGGCAGCTTTGACTCCTTCACAAGTTCTCTCACCGCAATGGGCCACTGAGCCATGCACTGCCTCTTTAAGAATGGCCTGCTCGTGTCTGCCAAAGTATCCCTCTGCAGGAGAACTGCAGCTGCCCGTATCCGGATTCAGAAGCTTCCCGTCGGCCATCTGGGGAGACTCTCTTAATAATCCATCGGCCCGGGGCATGGCGTTCAAAGGGGAAAAGGCATACATTAGGTTAAACTCTGTCCGAAAAGCTTGGTCAGAGTTTCTGAGCAGAGTCTGGGTTTCCCCGCTCTTTCCCAGGAAGCTGGTATCTGAGGGTTGGGACGCTGGATCAGAATGCCCCGTGGCAAGCAACGAAGGTCTCTCTAGGCAGTTGTGAGCACCGGCGTCCAGGTATCCTGCCTTTGGCGTGTCCAGGTCTGTCCTGAGGCAGAGCTAGAATAGCCAACGGGGGGGGGGGAATGGGAGGACAGGGAAGAAAAGGATATCAAATAGGGGAGAGAACCGGGGAGAAGGGGCACAAAAAGAGAGAAAAAGAAACAAAGAGAGAAAATGAAATAGTTGCCCTTTTGGCAAAACATCACACACTACTTTCCCACTATTTGCCCCCTTAACCTTGCTGCAGGTCTTTCTGCTCTGTTTTGCTTTTTTTTGTCTGTTCTTCTACCTGCACAGTCCATTTTTCGTCCCCTTCTAGGCAGCAGGATTCTGCACATTTTCAGGGTCCCTCCCAATCTGGGTTGGAAATATTAATGCCCCCAAAATTGCCTTGGTGGTTGTTGTTGTTGTTTTTTTTTTAGCAAGGTCACCCATTTCACATATAACATCACAACCATTTCAATAAAAGGGGAAGAATCAACACAAATTTCAAGGCAAGCAACTGTGCCACGCACCGGATGTTCTGATCAACCAGCTACTTTAATGGTACAACTATTACAGCCACGCAGCACGAGCACACTTTTTTTCCTCACACCACGTCATTCAGAAATCTCCTCAACACAGAGACTGACAAGAGTAGATGGTAGAGTACAAGAAGCAACCACTAGATGATGGAATCCTGGGTGGTTCTCTACATAAAAGGTGTTAGCGGTCATAATGACAAGATTCCTTTACAGGAATCTTTCCCTAATATCGGTGGAATTGTTTTAAAGACAAGAAAGAGATAAGACCCGGTGTCTGGAGGCCGTGAGGGTCTGGATGGGGAGGAACAGACTCAGGCTCAACCCGTCCAAGACCGAGTGGCTGTGGTTACCGGCGCCTCGGCATAGTCAGCTGATTCCATCGCTGACTATAGGGGGCGAAACTCTGGCTCCCTCGGATCGGGTACGCAACTTGGGTGTCCTCCTGGATCCACGGCTGACACTG